>NW_018128125.1:665321-684632 GCF_001952655.1 Monopterus albus
ATCCATGGACCTAGTGGCTCGATAAATAAGGCGAAGAGGAGTGGCGATAAATTGCATCCCTGACGGTTTCCTCTCTCTAATGTAAATGACTCGGTGAGGTCTCCGTTTATTTTGATTCTAGCTATTGGTTTTTGATATAGTCCCGAAATTACATCAATTATAGATTTATGCAGTCAAAATTGTCAAGCACTTTGTATAGGAATGTCCACCTCACAGAATCAAAGGCTTTTTCGGCATCTAGACTTGTCACTAGAGTTTACAGCTTTTGTTGGGCAGCTTGCCGTATTATGTGTAGTACCCTCCTGACATTGTCCTGCATCTGTCTGTGTTTGATGAAACCAGTCTGGTCCTTAGGAATTAAATGTGGGAGAATTGTTTCCAGTCGTTTTGATAAAATTGAGGTAAACAGTTTATAGTTTACGTTCAGAACACTGGACGATAACTGCTACAGTCTAGTCTGTTCTTTCCTTCCTTAGGAATAATCGAGATTCCTGCTTCATGGAGCGAAGCAATAATCGTTTTCTTTTCCATCACCCACTTAAACGTTTTAATTAATATAGGAACTATATTATATTTTGGACCATTCTGGACCAAATCCATCTGCTCCTGACATTTTCCCAGTTTTGAGCCTCTTAATAGCCAAGTTGATTTCTTCTTTTGTTATTGCAGCAATTAATTTGTTTTGTTCATCTGTCATTAACGGTACTTGTAGTTGGGTAAGGAAGTTGTCAATTTCCTTCTCATTATCTATATGAGGCTGTGAGTATAGGTTTCTGTAATAAGTTAGAAAACATTGTTGAATTTTTCCCTGTTCCCTTTTTATGTTGTTCCCTTTCTATGTTGTTGTTTAGAGGATTCCTTATCTGGTGTATAGTTTTCTCAGCTTGTTGTTTTCTGAGTTTATATGATAGAAGTTTAAGTGATCTTCCCCCCCACCTCATAATATTGGTGTTTGGTGAAGACCATCTTTTTCTGTACTGCCATATTGTTTATTTCGTCTATTTCCTTCTTAAGTTTTATTTCTAATTTAGTCTCATCTTTCAAACTGAGAGTGTTTTTGTTGAAGCACTTTGTCTTCTAAACTTAAGTTTTAATTCGTTTGCTTTTTTCTGGTGGGCTGATATACTTATTAATTTCCCTCTAACCACAGCCTTTAGTGCATCCCAGGGGACACCTCCTCATTGTCGTTATGTTCTAAATACTCCTTTATCTCTTCTATTAAGCTCTCTTTAATTTTTGGGTGGTTTAACAAATTGTTATTTAAGCGCCATAAGGTGTGTCTGTCCTTTTTTGAGACTAATATCTATGTATACTGGATTATGATCAGAGATGGTACTGGGCCCTATTTCACAACTTCTTATTCTGAATAGGTCATTTTTGAATGCTAAAATATATCTGATCCTGGGTTCTGCTGCCTCCTGGACCCTTTGGCCGCTCTATTCCAGGTCAGCCGCTTCAGCTGTTCAAGGATTGTGTCAGGCGGTTTGATGATCTTCACCATGTAGCCTCTCCTAGTCATATCTTCGTTCGCTTCCTCCACCGTGTTGTATATTGTGACTCCATCAGTATACTGTATTTTATCTTCAGTCTGGCCAGGAAGAGGGTCTGAAATTGTACCTGATTTTCTTTCAGAGTTTTGTGCACATCTGCGTAGTCCTTCCGCTTCTTAAGAATGAGAGGAGGGTAGTCATAATCCAATGTTATTTTTTTGGCATTCCAGGTGAACCCTCTTTTTGACCAGGTCTTGCGAAGTATCTGTTCTTTAGTCTTATAACTTAGAAACTTAACGACTATCGAACGTGGAGGAGCCTCATTTGGCGGGGGAGAGCCCAATGAGCGATGTGCGCGTTCGATGTGGATATCTGACTCATCCAGCTCCAAGCCTTCCCGTAGCAGCGTTTCCACAAAAGCGCTCATTGATGGGGAGTCTCGTTCTGCTGACTCTGGCACGCCATAAATCCTAATATTCTCTTTTCTAGAACGACTCTCCAACTCCGTTAACTTGCCCTCCAACTTAATGTGTAGCTTCACAAGTTCAGTCACCGCATCCTTCGTATTCTGCATCCTCTCCTCCGCTTTCTCTGTTCTACCTTCAGCTTCATCCAGTCTGCCGTTTACCTTTGCAAACTCCTCCCTGATGCCTTCCATCTGCTCCTTGTTTTCTTGGCGAAAACCTCTTATTTCTTGCAAAAGTACTTCATGCAACTCGGCAAGTTTGTCGCAGTCTGCCGTATTCTCCCGCCCAAGATACTTTCCAATGTGTCGTATTGTCGTTGCTTTTATATAGCCTTGTCTTACAGTGGTTAGCTTTATCCAGTGGTAGCTAGTGCTAGCACCGGTTATCCAACTTGTCTCTTCGAGTTAATTCGCTTACTTACAGTTCGTCGCCGAGAGTATATTCTGGTGTATTTCTCACCCCCTCTTGATTTTAAGCTCTATTGCTATTGGTTTTTCCTGTTCTAACTTCAATTCAAGTGGGGTTATCTTTACTTTCTCTGGTTCCTTCGGGGGCTCCTCTACAACACAGCCATCTTGGTGGTGTATCAACCGGAAGTCCCCAGCTTGCAGTATTCTTAAGCCAGCTGTTGTGTCCTCGACCACAGCATATGAAGCAACTAGAATGCCAGTGGCAGTCTGATGACTGTGACCATCACAGTACAATATTACCTCTGCATTAGGTAGAGGTTCCTTATACAAGTTCTCTTTCAGTCTCATCTCTGTGTTTGTTTTGCTCACACAATCATGATCTTGCTGAGTGACCATCTGTATAGCCAGTAGTTCCTTCACTTTTAAACTGTATGTGAGCCTGGTTCAACAGCTGTTGTAAGTTCTGGGTCCTATGTGCAGATAATGTAAAAGCTTTGGAATCCAGAAATGCCCTAATACCATGTGTAAAGTGTACAACAGTTTGATAACCTATTGTGATATGTGAGGTTTTCAGTATCGCTCAACCAATTGCAGCGACATGTCTCACACAAGTTGGATGTCCCTTTTCAACATTGTCCAAATTAGAGCTGTAGTACATCAACACCTTTCGGTTGTGTCCTCTATTTGCCTCCCCCTTTTGAAATAGGATGGCATTCACAGTGCTGTCCTTTTCATCAACATCTAAATGAAAAAGCTATAAATAGTCAGGAGCATGCAAAGCACATACGTGTGCCAATGCCTGTTCAATGGCAACAAAAGCCTCCTCTGCTTGTGGAGTCCACAACAAAGTAGAACCATAGTTCTTGTAGCCCGCTTCTGTAAGCATGGCACGAGGAGGTGCCACAAGGCTGGTGAAATCGGGCACAAAATTCTTGCTGTAAATAATAAGCCCTAAGAACTGCATCATGGTGGGCTTAGAATGTAAAAGAATATCAGTTTTTTGTGACTCAGTCATATGCAAGCCAGAAGCAGACACCACACCTCCCAGAAAGGAGACTTGAGGTCTCCCAATCTGCAGTTTGTCCTTGGACACCTTGAAGCCGTTCTGGGCTAAATTTAACAGCACGGAGCCAGTGGCTGTCATTATGGTTTCTGAATCAAGAGATGGGTAGACCTGATGCTGATATCACGGTACACCCTGCGACTGCTGATATGAAAAGGGACATTTACGTGACCAGTGTCCTCTTTCATTACAAATCCCGCACCTGTCATCTCTTGACAGACCCCTTCTGAGAGTCCGAGGTCCTTGACCTCTTCCCTGTGGCCTGCCACGGTACTGAGGTCCACAGTACATGGGAGCAGAATCCCACTGATAAGGTGGTGCTGTTGGCGTTGAGCAAAGGATTGCTGCTGTGCATATGGCTGTACAGCATTCTGCACAGGCATTTGGTTAGCTGTGGCTTTAACTTAATTAACTTTGTCTCACATTTCCTTCAACTGCACTTTAGCTAACTGTGCCTGCAAAGAAGAAAGTTCTTTTCTTGTACGTCCATCTCATTGTCAATATACTGAGTGACATAAGCTGACCACTGCTCAAAAGTAAATGTGGTGAGTCCCACCACCTGTCTCAGAAGATGCTGTATGGCTGCTGGGAGGGAAGCCTCCACAGCACTGCGAAATAGCACCCCCATAGTGTCACTGATGACTGGGTCCTCACCAAGCAAGCAAACTTTGTTTATATAGCACCTTTCTAAACCTACGTGACAAGGTGCTTTCCACTAAAACATAAAAATAATAAAAATATATAAAACCAGATAAAACATCTGCACAATAAAATAACAGCAAACATGCATAATCAAAACAAACACATCAATCAGTAACATTGTTAAAAACCAGTGACTACAAATGCATTTTAAGCAGTGATTTAAAAATGGCCAGGTTCACCACTGTGATTCTGCCAGAGTTCAAGCACTCTGAGCAAATACTGACTACCTCTCTCACCCTCTCGAGGTGGAATTCTACACAGCTCAACAGAGTGCACCTGTATTGGGAATTTCTGGCGTACAACTGGCCAAAGCGGATGAATCTCAGTATGGAGTCCAACATTATCATGATCCCTGGTAGTATTTGCCATTTATTCTACCTCCCGTAACATGCTCAGAGAAGTACAGGCTGTAAAAACATGATGAAAATCTCCAAGCACAGGCACCAATCCTGCACAAGCACCTAAAAAAGCTCTAATCCACGGCGCACCCCCCTTTTCAATGTCAGGCAGCTGGGATTTAACCATGCTCATGTCTTGAAAGCTAAAAGGGAGTGTAGGTTTGTGCTATCTCTCCATAAGATGAGGTGGACTGAAGCAATGGCAGCTGGTGTGAGGGAATGTCCAAACAGTCATGGATGTTCCCTCGCCCTCTGCATACGTTGTGATGAGAAATCATGCACTGTGCAATCCCAGCTGGTGTCACTACCATGAGACATTGCTGCCACGGAAACATCACAAAAGTGCCTTTCTTCCTCCTCTGTGAAAGAGGCAGAAGTACATGCACCAAAAACTGGAGTTGTGGACTGGTCTAGACAGCCAGATTTTAACTCATTAACATAAGTCTGTGCTCCAAGTCTGTCAGTTTTACTTCCTGGAAATGATGCAGTGTGCAGAATTCCTCCCTGTATAACCACCAGGGGCACTATGCCCTGTGTTGCACTTTGTGGCATCTGTCTAGATAAGCCACTCTTTAATATAAACTTCCGTTCTCCACGTGGAGATTGTGGGGAAGACGGCTGTGTGTGTATGAACTGCACCTTGTAATCAGAGCTAGAATGTGCAACTTGTACTGGAACAACTGTGCCACTCGGAGAAATGACTTCAACTGTCATTTGACTTGCATGAACTGGCTGAAGGAGACTGAGATCACTTGAAATTTCCTAAAAACATGTACGATCAGCCAGAAAACTCTTATCTTGCTTCAACTTTTATTTCTTATCAAAAAAGCACTGAGTTTGCAGTCTAGCTTTCTCAGCAGAAAGTGAGGCTTGCTTCAAAAATAGTCCTATAGCACCCCCTTGTGGGGGAGGACTGTGACTGTCCCTAAACATACCTTTATTTTGCATTATTTGGACCTATGCAACAAACCGGTTTTTCAGATTGTCCTGCTCATCTGTTCTCAGCAGAAAGTGAGGCTTGCATCAAAAATAGTCCTATAGCACCCCCTTGTGGGGGAGAACTGTCACTATCCCCAAACATACCTTTATTCTGAATTATTTGGACCCATGTACCAAACCATTTTTTTTGCATTGTCCTGCTCATCTGTGTGAACCGTATTTAACCATTTAAACAAAAACTTATAGAGTACTGACCCCAAAGAGTCAGGTTTACACATTTTCCACTCTTGAACAACGTTTACAGACATTATTAATAATTATGCACACGTGACTGGCATTTCAATTGAAATGGTCCATGCCCAGAACTCCCGTCACGAAGATTCTACATCAGAACTAACTTCCGATGTGCGTGACCGCTGGGGGTTTACCCAATCAACAGTTCTGTTTTAATTCCAATGAACATGCTGTCACCCTAAATTCTATAATACAGTTTTCGCATAGGCTATGCCCAGCCCCCGGAACCAAAGACAGCTCTGCAAGAGGCACACTGTTTCACATTGAATGTTCCCAGTAGCACTTGTTGCTATGAGATACATGTGCGACAACGTTCAACAGCCTTCGTGCAGAAATCCACCCACAGGTAAAGAAAATAAAAAATATTTCCCTGTGCCCTTATTTCATCATTTAACATTTACCAGTGACCATCTTATAAAGATTTAAATGTACAGAAATGTGCTCCGCTCGGAGAAGTCTCCGCCTGTGACTTCCGCCTCAGAGCAAGCCAGTCTTCCCATCAGAGCAAAAAATCCTAATACTTTAGGAGGCAACCGTCAAAATTTATTTAAAAATTTATTTATTTATTTCTTAACGTGGATTTTATGTCTCTGATAGTCATCAATTTCTGTAACTAGGACAATTATTTTTTTCATCCCTCAAATGAGAATATGTGCTTGCAAATTTACATGTGGCAACAGCAATGATCAGCACATTTCAAATAAAAAGTGTTATTTTATCCTTACAATAATCATTCAAATTTTTTAATTGGGAATTTCCAGTCCACACAGATCAACAAAATTTTGTAAAATCCAATATGCAGGAATTCTGTACAAAAGGCTCCTGCTCACCTGTTATTATTGCCAGCAAATGTTGATCTGTGTGTCCGTTCAGTCCCGACTGGAAACCAGCTCAGACTTTGGCCAGTTCCGAAGGTCATGGCACCAAGTTGTAATACCCCAGTTCTTTAATTGGACACTTCTGAATAACGAAGGAGTCCGTCCTTCTTCATTTAGTGCTGATTTATTTAAAACCACAAGTAAAAATTACAAACACGACCCAGGTGGCTCCCCCTTCCAGGCATCCCCATGCAGGCTGCTGGAAAAAGGAGAGCCCCAGAAACACAGAGCCCAATACATTTCTAAGTTTTGGGCTAACCCCTTACACAGATCAAGTCAGTCCGCAGACTCCATCTCTTATCTAGTGCTTCAGCTGCATGGAGCCACTGCGCTTTACCTAGTCATAACAAAATGAGGAATTTCAATGTGTGTGTATATGTTGTCACGTGGTACGTAACTAAGACATTCATTCAGACATAATATTCTAACACAAGATTTAATACAAGAAAACAATTGGTGTCATGGTAACTGTATCTCACATTTCAGAATCAGTACTCTGTCTTCTAACCTTGAAACAAAACTGACTAGAGCAGACTTCAAATATTACTAAACTGCATTACTAACACATTTGATTCAACACATTGTCTAATAATTACTCATATCTAACAGTTGGAATGAGAAGGACCATGCTGGCTAGAGAGTGGAGATTCACTAGATGGATTGATGGGAGCGGTGCTGAGGTCCCTCTGTGTCATAACTTAAACAGGGTCCCTGCTCTCTTCCCTCACAGGCGTTTTCTCCAAGTCCCACAGAGAGCTGCTGCTCCTCTGTCTAGAATGTCCACACAGCATTCAGCGTTAGCAAAAATAAGAGAAAATGTGCTCGGTGTGAGTTGTCTGATGTTTAGTAATTCTTCTCTGCTGAAGGTAATCGGGGATGGGAATGAGGATACAGTCTTATGCAAAAGTTTAGGCACCCCTTGATAAATAACAGATTTTGGTGATTTTTTATTTGAACAGATGTTAACACAGTTTCTCTTGGAAATGGAAAAAATGCACAATATTTTCAGCAAACAGTGATGCATAGTTACTTCTTATGCCATAAATTGAACAAAAATAAAAAATAAAAACATTATTATGGCATGGTGCAAAAGTTTGGGCACCCTAAGAGTTCCAGAGTCTCAAAGTCTCTCACAAGGTATCAGACCTTAATCAGCTCGTTAGATCTGATGCACAGCAACAGCTGTCATTGGTAAATGCCAATTTCAAAGCTGTACAAATACTTTGACTCTTCAAACCTTGTGCACACACTTGTGGACACCCAGCAACCATGGGTTCCTCTAAGCAGCTGTGTAAGACCCTGAAAATGAAAGTTATTGATGCCCACAATGCAGGAGAAGGCTACAAGAAGATAGCAAAGCGTTGTCAGCTTGCAGTTTCCACAGTAAGAAATGTAATTAAGAGATGGCAGATCAGGGGAACTGTGGAGGTCAAGATGAGATCTGGAAGACCAAGAAAACTCTCGGACAGAACTGCTCGTATGCTGGTCAGAAAGACAAATCAAAACCCCCATTTGACTGCAAAAAACCTGCAGGAAGATTTAGCAGACTCAGGAGTGGTGGTGCACCGTTCCACTGTGCAGCGATGCTTGCACAGACAAGGCCTTCATGGAAGAGTCAGCAGAAGAAAACCTTACCTGCGTCCCCATCATATAATCCAACGTCTGAAGTATGCAACAGGACATCTACAGAAGCCTGATGCGTTTTGGAAACAAGTGCTGTGGCCTGATGCAGTTAAAATAGAACTCTTTGGACACAATCAGCAAAGGCATGTTTGGAGAAAAAAAGGAGCAGCATTTCATGAAAAGAACACCTTGCCAACTATTAAGCATGGGGGTGGATCTATCATGCTCTGGGGTTGTGTTGCAGCCAGTGGCACAGGAAACATTGCACGGGTGGAGGGAAGAATGGATTCCACTAAATACCAGCAAATTCTGGAAGCAAACATCACACCATCTGTAAAAAAGCTGAAGCTGAAAAGAGGATGGCTTCTACAACAGGACCATGATCCTAAACATACCTCGAAATCCACTATGGAATACCTCAAGAGACGCAGGCTGAAGGTTTTGGAATGGCCATCACAGTCCCCTGATTTAAACATCATTGGAAATTTGTGGGTAGATCTTAAAAGAGCTGTGCATGCAAGACGACCACAGAATATTACAGAACTAGAAGCCTTTTGCAAGGAAGAATGGGAGAAGATCCCAAGTACAAGAATTGAAAGACTTTTAGCTGGCTATGAAAAGCGTTTGCAAGCTGTGATATCTGCCAGAGGAGGTGTTACTAAGTACTGATTGTGTAGGGTGCCCAAACTTTTGCACCATGCCATAATAATGTTTTTATTTTTTATTTTTGTTCAATTTATGGCATAAGAAGTAACTATGCATCACTGTTTGCAGAAAATATTGTGCATTTTTTCCATTTCCAAGAAAAACTGTGTTAACATCTGTTCAAATAAAAAATCACCAAAATCTGTTATTTATCAAGGGGTGCCTAAACTTTTGCATAAGACTGTACGAGGAAAAACACACATGAGAGAGAGCATTAACAAGGCAGCCATACGCGGTGCCAGCATGTCTGAAATTCCAAGTGGAGTTAATGAGGTTAAATTGGGATTTTCATACATTCAGGCCCACTCCACCAGACTTACAGCTTCATCCTCCAGGCTGTGAGGATGCTGAATGCTGTCCATTACCCCCGCCCCCAGCCCCTGGACTGTAACCCACCACAGAACATAAAAAGACTACCTTTGCTGTTTTGCACAAACTCAGTACATTCCCCCTTTTGTTACTGTCCATGTGCATTTCAATCTCACAACCATCTGACAATCTTCTTATTATTGGCACTATTGTCACTGATTTTACAGGGTTTGAATCATAGCCTATGAGGTTGTACAGTTTAGTTTTATCCTAATCACTTTGATTTTGTTTTATAAACATGTACATTTCAGTGTCAGCCATGGTAGGAGGAAGATCATAAAATAAACTGAGACAAGAAATACATTAATTTCTCTGTGAAGTCTAAAACTGATGGTCACTCCCAGAGAGGGTGGAAACCCTCTTCCATAATGGATCTAAACCAGTCAGAAACCTCTGCTGCAGCTTACAGTCTCAGCCGGTGAGATAAAGCCAAGTGCTTAAATTAGCAAATAACTGGTAAGCCTAGCCTTTCCTGAATAAGAATTTGTCCATTGAAACTTTTGTTTGTTTGCATCTTTCATCCGCATCTTTTTTTTTCATTTGATTTATTTTTGTCTAAATTGTATGTCGCATGAAGTGTTTTTGATTTTGAAGTTTGTCTCGTCTTTATGAATAAGAGAAGACAGCATATGCTAGCTGAAGTTTTGCAGCCAAAGAATGTTTGTATACAAAGTTTAAATAAAATTTTATTTTTATCCCAATTGTGTTAAGCTATAGAGATGCCATCAGAACAATCCAATGGTGATCAGAGTAAATTAGATGTGGGTATATTTGACAGCTTTAAGGCCACGTGTATAAACCGGACCTCTGGCCCGGCTGACAGTTGAAACCATTGCCACAGACTGGGGAGAACTCACCAGAAAAGAGGGAGAAGATTGATCTGACAAGGATGGACATCTTCTGAGCTGGCAGCCCAAAAAGTGTCCAGCACTTCAGACCACTCCACTCTGAGCTCAGAATAGGTTTCGAAAGTAGACTGCTTCTTCCCTGGCCATGTGGAACTTCAGTGCTAACAGCTAAGCTAAGTAACCTCTTGGCTTCAGCTGATGTGCCATAATTGTCTCTCCTAAACCTCATAACTTCCAGAAACTTGTTTTAATTATTTTCCTTTCCAAGTTGTCATTTAAATCGTAGAACTTGGATGCAAAATCTAACATGATTTAAGACAATTTAACTTGTTATTCCACAATCGCTCACTCATTCATTTCATTGTTTCATTATGTACCATCTGCTCTATTTTACAATCCTGATTCTCTTTTCCCTTTGTAAATATGTAAACAATTCTATTTAGCTTATAGAACTGGGCTTCTCGTGTCATCTTTAGACCATCTTTTATCTCAGTAAAGGAGTCATTGTGTTGAGAATTCATTACTTCAGATTGTGCACGGGGAGATTGTGACTGTGTTAATTTGAAATAAACTGCCATTATATGTTATTCTTTGTATTATGACTGTTCAGCTTCAGTGTCACAGCAAATAAATTCTGTAATATTACTTTACTATTATTTTGTTGTCTTTCACAGTTCAGTAAGAGCTTTGTCTTGTACAAAAATGCCATGTGCTGTTGTCCATGAAGAGGGGGGACAGCACAACTAGTATTTACAACAGTTGGGTACACTCAATTACATTCAGCAACTGTAGGGAGCGGCAAACTGCCAAGTTACTTAGTTGCTTTAAGTACAGTACTTGAGTAAATGTACTTAGTTACTTTCCACCTCTGGGGCATGTCCCCTGGTCCCCCTTTGAGATTACACCCTATATTTACAGTCATTCTGCTATTTTCTGCTCCTAGCCAAGAAAAGAAAGTCATACCTCATTGTCATGTTATAGCTTTTATACTTTTAAATAAAATGTAAAATGTTATGCCCTTAATGGGGTGTCAGTTTTTCCCTGCAGTATTGGACATCTATATTTTTCAAGGTATTGTATCGAAGTTAGAAATTCCAGTATTGTGACAACAATAGTCCAAGTGCAATAATTGTTTATCTGTCAATATCAGATACAGTTATTTACTTGCAAAAAATATTGTTTAAATGTGTTTATAACACGAAATAACAGCTGGAAGCAATCTTACTTAATTTGACACGGTATTTTGCAGCTCAGGCTACTTGATCCAAATGCTGGAGGTCCTGTTTTAAAAAAAAAAAAAAAACTAACCCTATTGTATTTATATATAAATTAAATTATTGCTGTGATATCAAAGAATAAGTGGGAGAATGTGACTTTTGAAACCTACAAGGCGATAGTCTATTAACCCCAACCCTGCCCCAGTCAGTCTGAAGATTTTGCTTTTGTTCATAATATACAGTAATCTGGGGTAGGTGGTGTGCCTGTGTGAACATCAGTACCAGTGCTGTTATTTACCAGTCTTAATATTTTGGAGAAATATACTTTTACACAAACTTTTAACAAAAAAAGCTACAAACCTAATTGAACTCACCCATTTATTTATTTTACATGTCTCAGAAAACTACTAAAGCGATGAAATCTGTTCTCTTTAATTTTCTGAGTAAGAACAAATGCCAGTAATGTTTCACTATGTTCCACATTCCTATCGCACTAGGGCTAGAATTTTTATAACGTCATTTTGAAATCTCAAAACCTCCCTTAAAACTGCCAAACTTCTATAAACATGTGCTGTTTTATTGGCAAATGATATATTCTCACCACTTTTCACCTCACAGTCCCACCTTATGGAAAATGTGATTACTGTTTCTGGTAAAACAGTTTCACTTTCACTGGTGTCAGAGGAGGGTTATTGCTTGTGAGTGATCTATTAGAAAAAAATTGAGTTTTTTTTATCACAAATATTTGGTCAGAAATGTGAATTATTCGACCATTTTCAAAAACCTTTATTACACCATATAAAAGACATAATAAATAATTCTGAAGTGTATATCTTCCTACCCAATATTAATTTAAATGAGTTACACTAACTGCCCAAAGGTGTGATAATAGATTAGCATATAAGCATTCACCTGAGGAGTTCTAAGTTGGAAGGATGTCTAGAGAATGATGATTACCCAGAAAAAAGGCCTTCTCATACCATATTAAATGGCCATAATTACATAAGCTAAACCTGATAACCCAGGCTATTATTAATAACTTATTAAATTATTAAAATTATTTGCAGTTACACAAGTGATCACCAAATAAGCTGTTTTTTCCCTTTGTTATTTTAGAAGCCAATCTGGAAATATGAAAATATATACAACCTTATACCCAACTATTTAGTAGATAATGTATATTTATTGATATTGTAATTTAGAGTGAATTGCTGTGTAAGAGATTAGAAAAACTGGATTGTGTGTAATAAGAGTTTCTGCTGTGACTCTTACTGTGCACATACACATTTTGAATAGCCATTCAGATAACTTATGTCATATTGTTATAAACATTTATAACAAATATGAAGACATTCTTAACATCATGACTGTTTATAACAGCAGGATGACCAGCTGATTTTATTGCAGTGTGGCTGGTAATTGATCTAATTAATTGCCTTTGTGAACAGAGGTGGATATTTGGCAGGCTGTTGTAGAAGAAATTTGCCCATGTCCTTCCAGCTGATGCAGTCCTTCACAATCTACATTATACTATAAAACCCAACTCTAAAATATAGAGGCAAGGCGATCACAAACAGCAAATGTCAATCTACACAAGACATGTAGGCTTCCAGTACAGACATGAAATTAACAGAGAAAATAATGGGAAAACACTTCCTTTTTGGTACAGCACAAGGACAATAGTTATGATGATGATTAGTTAACTGGTCAATTAACAGAAATTTTACTGCCAATCAAGCAGTTACCCATTTAAATTGTGATGAGCAAGTTTCACCATTACCTATGTATATTTTTACAAACCAAATATTCATTGGGTGAAAATAAGCATTTTAATTAATGGTTTCAAAAATGGTTTCACCTGCATTGTCATGCTATTGAAATGAATATTAGCTGAGTACAAATTAACTATGTGAGGTGTTTTCTGTGCACCAGAAATCACATGGTAGAAGTGCCAGTCTGTTTGTGAGAGGTTGAAAGTATTAGTTATTTTGAAGCACTAACAGGAGCTGTTTTTTTTTTTTAACTAACAAATGTTTAACTGTGATAAGCTGATATTTATTACCAGCTGTCCTCTGCTCTCTCTTACCTCCACCTCTCTGTGTGCTTGTTAGACAGTAGATGGGGACCTAGTGATGCTCTCAGCACACTGGGAGAGAAGAAGAACGGCTCTCACACAGCTACATGAGCAGCTGCAAAGTTTGCCGGCCTTTATTAGTGAACTTGATGCCATCACTGCTAATGTAGGTATGAAGTTTGTGTCATTTCTGTTTAATAAAGTCAACCAACACCATCACCAATAACATACTGTATGTTGCCATAATGTCAGCAGTATACATTGCCTGTAAGGCTTGTTTCATTCTTCACACTGAGGGATGTAGTGGTATACAAAAGTAGTCTGTTCAGAGCAGCCCAACACATAGGGTAACAGCATGCAAATACTATGCAGTCTCTTGCAGGGTTGTAATCATATTAAGAGTTTTGTCATAATATAATGTGCATTGAAATATATAGTAAGTACCTCCACTCATTTGTATGTTTGTTAGGCAGTAGATAGGGATGAAATGGGTTCATTACCAATTAATCATGATAGTATATAAGTAGGGAAGGGACAAAAGGATTCCAGACTGAAATTAATAATTAATACTTAACTATTAATAATTACTAATAATAGTAAAACCTAGACAGTACTACTCAGAGTGCATGTCTTCACCAAGGGCAACTCAGTTTCCCCATAATGCCATAAAAGCGATATTCTCATGATAGTTTGACCCTCATAATATGATTGGTGGACCATGAAAACCTACTGCTGGCATTTGGAATGACACTACTATCATTATTAATTTGAAAGTTACTCAAGAAAAATGATAGCTATGACAGACATTCACTTGTTGGTTTAGGTGTAAAACAGATTTCAGTGAGTGGACCTCAGACAAAGTATTGAAGACATGTCAAACTGAAAGGCCAGGCAGAGCAATGTGAGGAAAATTTAGCTGAATATGACAAAATGTGTCTCCAATTTGCGACCATTAAGGGCAAAGGGAGAGTCAAAACAAACTCAAGCATTATCCCCTCCTCCTCCTCCTTCCGCTTCTTTTTGCCCCTCCTGCCCCGTCTGTGAAACTAAGTCGTGTGTGTGTGTGTGTGTATATATATATGTGTATATAGGACACAAGTTTACTCCCTGTTATGGAATATGTTCTTGCTAGTGGTTTTACCTAATTTTCTTCAGCCTGCTTTTTTAAAATATCTTTTGTTTTGCCTTTTTTTGTATTTGAAGCACTCTTGAAAGGTGCTATTATTTAGGGTATTACTTCACTGATCAAAGGTTGTTTGATCAAAACATCAGTTCAACAGCAAAAGCAAGGACAGAGAAGACTGATAGGTAGTGTAGCAAATATGAGCAATGCAGCTATAAAATTATTTAAACTATTGTCTCAGCAATGTTTTGATCGAGATGGAAATGTATACTCATACTTTGGTTAGTCCTCAAAGAATAAACACATGATACAACACATTGACATACTGTATGTACATCAGTCTGAAAACATCTAGTATAGTTTGATATTGTACTTACAGGCTAACAAAGAGGCTATCTATTGAAATTTAATTTATTGTAGGAATGACTTTTTTTTTTCCTTATCACCTTCACATTAGATACATACAAAAATGAAGAGCTGGACCCAGTCACCACAGAGGAGCAGGTTCAGGACGTCCGAAGTTACCTTGCCAATTTGGCAGGTATTGGGGAAGTGCTTGCCCGCAGGCACATGAAAGTGGTATTCTTTGGAAGGTATGTATATCTTTTTCTTAGCCTCTTTCTCTAGTGTTAGAACTTAATTTATCTAGATCAACAATTCCAAAATGGTATGCCATGGCACACTTGTGTACTGGGAGGCAAGTCCAGGTGCACTGTGGGATTTTGTGACAACCATACATTACTATTGCAGTATATAACTTTTTAAAAAAAGGTATGAATGAATTTTTGACGAGTGAGTACATCTTGATGCTTCCCTCTCATGCCAGATCTACCCCTCTCACTCACTTTTCTTCCATCCATTATCTATACCGCTTATCCTGAGTTTGCACAATTTTCCAAGAAGATGAAAAATACTACAAGTTGACTCAAAGCTGAATATTATAACTTTAATGCATTCATGAGAGCCAGGTTAATACTGATACATGGTGCTGCTAATGAAACACAGACAGTCATACTAAACTCTATCATTATAAAAGCAAAATAATACTAACAGTAAATAAAACAACTGTAACTCCTGCAATCCAATCCTAACAGAGTTTCAATGATAATGAGAACGGTGAGGAATCAGCCCAGAACTACTTGGGAGGAACTTGTCAATGATCTCAAGGCAGCTGGGACCATAGTCGGTAACACACTACACCGTGAATGACTGGAGTCCTGCTGTGCCCGCAAGGTCTCCCTGCTCAAGAAAGCACATCTACTGGCCCGTTTGAAGTTTGCCACTGAACATCTCACTGATTCAGAGGAAGACTAGACGAAAGTGTTGTGGTCAGATGAGACCAAAATCGAGCTCTTTGGCATCAACTCAACTCGCCGTGTTTGGAGGAGGAGGAATGCTGCCTATGACTCCAAAAACATCGTCCCCACTGTCAAATATGGAGGTGGAAACATTATGCTTTGGGGGTGTTTTTCTGCAAAGGGGACAGGACAATTGCACCGCATCAAAGGGAGGATGGATGGGGCCATGTACCGTCAAATCTTGGGTGAGAACCTCCTTCCCTCAGTCAGGGCATTGAAAATGGGTCATGGTTGGGTATTCCAGCATGACAATGATCCAAAACACACGGCCAAGGCAACAAAGGATTGGCTCAAGAAGAAGCATATTAAGGTCATGGAGTGGCCTAGTCAATCTCCAGACCATAATCCCATAGAAAATCTGTGGAGTGAGCTGAAGGTTCGAGTTGCCAA
Organism: Monopterus albus; assembly: GCF_001952655.1. Classification (NCBI taxonomy): domain Eukaryota; kingdom Metazoa; phylum Chordata; class Actinopteri; order Synbranchiformes; family Synbranchidae; genus Monopterus; species Monopterus albus. The sequence goes on from NW_018128125.1 coordinate 681,670, forward strand.
ACATCAGCCATGAAACATTAATGACTTTGAGAGGATCTGCAAAGAGGAGTGGGTCATAATCCCCCCTGAGATGGGTGCAAACCTTGTGGCCAACTACAAGAAACGTCTGACCTCTGTGATTGCCAACAAAGGTTTTGCCACCAAGTACTAAAGCACGTTTTGCAAAGGGATCAAATACTTATTTCATTCATGAAAATGCAAATTAGAAATGTTCTACAAGGTATTTTTGTAACAGCATCTCATCAACAGTGTTCTCTTGTGGGACCTGAATAATAGCAGGACATTCTCTACCAAGCAATGGAAACAAGCCTGAAAATAAAATGTGTTTTAGTATGTTATAACCCCTCACTAATTCACCAAGCATAATGACATATCCAACTCCACCATGTGAATTACTAAGTGGTCTTATGATAAATGGTCTTATATTTGTGTAGCGCCTTTCTATGCTTTACAGCACACTCAAAGCGCTTTCACACTATTTGGCCATTCACCCATTTGCACTCCCAAACACTCACACATTCACACACCAGTGTCATCACCGGGAGCAACAGGGGGTTTAATGTCTTGCTCAAGGACACTTCAACATGTTGACTGGACAAGCCGGGAATCGAACCACTAATCCTCCGGTTAGGAAACGACCCGCTCTACCTCCTGAGCCACAGCCGCCCCCCTTCATAAGTGTGATGTATGAAGTTACCTGGGGAAAATACTATTACCCTATTTTTGTGTATTGCGGTTTTAATGCTTTGTTGCCTTTATGTAACTTTTTTTAAGACTGTGTTCTTTCTGGCTTTTAACTCCTTACCTGACTCCAAAGGAGAGCTGCACAAGAATTCCTATATGCCTAGACTGTCTATTTAAGCATAAATGGCAAATCAAATTGTGATTTGATTTGACTTATGGTAGAGTGGCAAAGAGAAAGCCACTATTGAAGAAAATTCATATCATAGACTCCATAGTCAAGTCAAAGAAGGTTCTTTGGTTTGATGAGACCAAAATGGTGCTTTTTGGCCATCAGACAAGACGCTATGTTTGGTGGACACCAAACACAGCACATCATCACAAACATGCCATCCCCACTGTGAAGCACAGCATCACGCTGTGGGGACGCTTCTTGGCAGATGGCCATGGAAGGCTTGTAAAGGTAGAGGGTAAAATGAATGCAGTAAAATATAGGAAAATCCTGGAAGACAATCTTATTCAATCTGCAAGAGAACTACCGCTTGGGAGAAGATTTATTTTCCAGCAAGACAATGACCCGAGGCATACAGCGAAAGCTACACAGAAATGGTTTAAAGACAACAAGGTGAGTGTTCTGGAGTGGCCGAGTCAAAGCCCAGACCTCAATCTAATAGAGAATTTGTGCCTGGACTTGAAAAGGGCTTTTGACGCCCGATCCCCGGGCAGCTGCTCAAACCTGGCAGAGTTTGATCAGTTTTGCAAAGAAGAATGGAGTAAAAGTCAAATGGATTCAGAAGGACAGCTACAACAGTGCATGGATAAAATTAGAACAAAATTACTGCAAAAATAACTTGCAGACCTTCCCTTCCTACCAAACTTTATTAAAAAAATGAATTACTGCATCACAATCCTCTCAACTCTGACAGCCTGGTGGAAAGTAAACAAAATCACTAAATCATCACTTGCACCATGTAGATACACTCCAATTTGGCACAACACTGATTTTCAACTACATAATAATCCTATCTATTTCCCAACATGGCACACAAAGGAATCACTTACTTACATCACCTTTTTGAAAATTACCAGTTCATATTATTTAATACACTGATCCAGAAGTATGGAGTTCAGAGGGAACAGTTCCTCCAGTACAATCAACTAAAATCTATAAGTAAGTCACAGATTAGTGTAACCAATAACCCACTACAACCCTCCAAATTTATTGAAGAGATTATGAAAATTAGACTCCAAGAAAATAATATCCAAGCTATATAAACTTGTATCAAATACAGATTCAACAATAACAATACCAATACTCAAATGGGAAAACAATTTAACTTAATTTAACAATTTAAGTGGCCTAAGAGACGAGGGAAGAGGGGAGGGGTGGCTGTCAGGTGTTTGGCTTCACCTACGCTTACCTTAGACCCATTGGTCTGGACTTCTCGGCACCTCTTCCATGTTGCTGGTTTCCACGACGCCTGAGAAGAGGTGTAAATTGGTCCAACCTTTGATCACTGAGATGGTCTTCCCAGCCGCTGAACTCCGCTTCATCGATCCGGATGTGTTTGATTAACACCAGGTCTCTGGCTAACAAGACTTTTATTCTAAATTACTTTTTCATATTGCGGGAACTGGATTTAATGTTGCTGACCGAGATCTGGCTAAAGGTCATCATTAGGTGAGCATTATGCATTTTCTGAATTTCTTTCACCAGATTGCTCCTTTTTTAGCTCCCCGTGCACATCAGGCAGGGGCTCCAGCCTGGTGTCAGTTTTTAAAAACTGTTTTAAATGTCGGCAGCTCACAGTGGACTCCTACTCCACTTTCGAACTACAGCTGTTTGTGGTACAGCTCTCTTATCCACTGCTGTGTGCAGTGGTTTATCATCCTCCTAAATTCAAACAAGGGTTTTATTCAGGAGTTTTCTGACCTCTTGGGTTTTATCCTGCCAAAGTTTGATAAGCTGTTAATACTTGGTGATTTTTAACATCCACATCTTCTGTCCTGATGACCCAATGGCCAAAGACTTTTTAAATATTGACTCTTTTAATCTCACTCAGTTGGTGCATGGCCCTACACATGAGCGCGGACACACACTGGACCTTGTGATCTCTCATGGGCTGCCTGTTTCCATTACTAAAATACTGTATGTGACTCTTGGTTTTCGGATCATTTGCCTGTTTTATTCAATGTTGCTGCTCTGTCACTGGTAGACAAACCTTTTATTCCTGCTACTTTTTAGACGTTCTGTCACTTCTACAGCAGGAGAGTTTTCTATT
>NW_018128125.1:684655-694296 GCF_001952655.1 Monopterus albus
AGGAGAGTTTTCTATTTATTTAAAAAACTGTGGTCTGTATTGATGTCTCCTATGTGAATCCTGAGGAACTATTGAGTTCATTAACGACCACTTGCCAGGACATACTGGATTTCATCGCTCCTCTTTGATGCAGACCAGCCAAGTTGCAAGCAGCGACTTAGCAAAACGACTCTACTCGGGCACTTAGACAAAGATGTCGGTAAGCTGAACGCAAATGGAAGAAGGATAAACTTCACATTTCTCTCCACCATTTTTAAATTAAATTAAGATTAAATCTCAGGTCCTGTTCAGTACAATTAATTCTATTATCAACCCGTGTAATCCTGCCTCTCATCCCGAGGCATCTGTAGCAGTATGTGAGGGTTTTCTTCAATATTTTACTGATAAAATCACTAGCATTAGGCAGTGTTCCAGTTCTACTAATCCTGACCCATCTGATATTGCTCTGCATTCTGCTTTCTTTGATCAGTTTGAGCCTGTATCTTTGCCTATGCTATCTGAACTGGATCACCACATGAAAGCATCTCACTGTTCTTTGGATTGTTTGCCAACTAGACTGTTTAAGGATGTTTTTGACTCTGTTGGGCCTAGCTTTCTGGCTCTAATTAATTTATGTTTAAGGACAGGCTCAGTTCCAGATGCTTTCAAAAAAGCTGCTGCTACTATAAAGCATCCACACTTTGCTCTCCTGTTCTTTATTCATTATTATTGTGTGGATGCTGTAAAGGGACATCCCTGCTTGTACTCAAATTTTTTATAACATTTATACTTTTTAATTGATTCAGCTTTATTGTTTGCAATACCAGTCAATGGGAGCTCAAAGTGCTGAGTCAATGACATAGTCTCGGAGTGCCATCTGGTGGTTCATAAAATGCAGCGCATTCCCCTCTGCCTCTCTTTGTCCCCCCTCCTTTGTGGGGTCCAATTGGACTATTTTCACATCTTAATAAGCTTAGCATACCTTTAGCTAGAAACACCATTCAGGTATCAAAATGTTCAGCTCTTGAAGGCCATTCCTACCTGATTGCATCTCATCCTTCAGATTATTCAACAGAGTACCTAAGCCATTTCTTCTCATCTTTCAGCTGTTTCAGCAATTGATTTCAGGCATTTTCAGGACGATCTTTCAGCTTATTAGCATCTACACACATTTTCGACAGGAAATGTATTTCTCTAGTGGTACCTGTTCCTCCTCTTCAACAACCGTTTGACTGTCAAATAACGGCTGAAACTTAACTTTTTAAATCTTAACGAAAATAAAACTGTGCTATTTGGTGACCTGGCGAAATGACTTCTTTTGACCAGGGTCTGGGACCCCTAGCTCAACATCTGAAGTCGCCTGTAAAAAACCTATGGGTGATGTTTGATGGTGACTTAAGATTTGACAAGCAAATTAACCAATCAGTTGTGAAATCTAGCTTCTTCCACCTCAGATTGTTAAGTAAAGTCAAGTCATTCCCTTTTTTTAAGGATTTTGAGATTGCAATTCATGCTTTTATCACTTCCCGCCTTGACTATTGCAATGCTCTATACTATGGTGTTAACCAGTCTTCCCTCTCTCGTCTTCAGATGGTTCGAAATGCTGCTGCTCGTCTTCTGACATGTACTAAAAAATTTGAGCATATAACCCTGGTACTGGCTTCCAGTCTATTTTAGAATTGATTTTAAACTGTTGATTTTTGTTTTTAAGGGTCTTAACGGTTTGGCGCCATTTTATCTCACTGAATTATTGCATTAGCACAAACCTACAAGGTCCCTAAGATTTTCCAGCCAGTTTCTTTTAGAGGTTGCCAGGGCCAGATATAAACACTGGGGTGACTGTGCTTTTACTTTTGCAGCTCCAAAATTGTGGAATAGTCTACCTCTTAATGTTAGATCAGCTACTGGCCTGATTACTTTAAAAACCTTGCTTAAAACATATTTATTTACCTTGGCTTTTAATACACAGTAGGGCCTGATGCATACATTTTAATTTAATTTATTGAATGTATGTCATCTGTGTGTCTGAGTTATTGTGTTGTTATTTTTGCACCCGTTTATTTTAGTTATTTATTGTGATTTTATTCTGCCTATGTAAAATACTGGATATTTTTAAACTGCTTTTTAAATAAAATTCTTTTGATTTTGATTTGAAATTTGTAATATCTTTTCTGTGACCAGCAACATAAACTTACAACTTATACAAGACCCATATTACACAAAGTACAATGTTTAAAATGGGTTTCACTGACATAGACATCTGTTCACAATGCACTCTAGATTGCACCGACAATTATTTTCATGCTACTTGGACCTGCCAACCAGTTTATTCCCTCTGGAGAAACTCTCCACCATTCTGGGCTGTAGAATCCCTCCTCCATCACTTTGCTTGCTCAGTAATATTACAGAAGTCGACCACGTACTAATTAAATACAAAAACCCACTCTTCATTTCCGGCGCCCCATGGAGTGGCAGCTAGTTCCAGCAGCTCTCTCCTCTTTTGTGTTTTTTTCCATGCTTTCTGAAGTTTTCTGTGTTTGCTTTGTGTTATACAGTGCATTCAGAAAGTATTCACAGCGCTTAACTTTTTCCACAAGATCGATTAAATTCATTATTGTTCTCAAAATTCTACAAACAATACCCCATAATAACAATGTGAAAAAAGTTTGTTTGGAGTCTTTGCAAATTTATTAAAAATAAAAAATGAAAAACTCACATGTACATACTGTAAGTATTCACAGCCTTTGCCATGACACTCAAAATTGAGCTCTGGTGCATCCTGTTTCCACTGATCATCCTTGAGATGTTTCTACAACTTGATTGGAGTACACCTGTGGGAAATTCAGTTGATTGGACATGATTTGTAAAGGCATACACCTGTCTATATAAGGTCCCACAGTTAACAGTGCATGTCAGAGTACAAACCAAGCAAGCCATGAAGTCCAAGGAATTGTCTGTAGATCTCCGAGACAGGATTGTGTCAAGGCACAGATCTGGAGAAGGGTGCAGAAAAATTTCTGCAGCATTGAAGGTCCCAAAGAGCACAGTGACCTCAATCATCTGTAAATGGAAGATGTTTGGAACCACCAGGCTCTTCCTAGAGTGGGCCGCCTGGCCAGACAGAGATCAAGAGAGAAGGGCCTTAGTCAGGGAGGTGACCAAGAACCCGATAGTGACTCTGAAAGAGCTCCAGCATTTCTCTGTGGAGAGAGGAGAATCTTCCAGAAGAACAACCATCTCTGCAGCACTCAACCAATCAGGCCTGTATGGTAGAGTGGCCAGATGGAAACCACTCCTCAGTAACAGGCACATGGCAGCCCACCTGGAGATTGCCAAAAGGCACCTGAAGGATTCTCAGACCATGAGAAACAAAGCTCTCTGGTCTGATGAAACAAAGAGTGAACTCATGTCTGGAGGAAACCATGCACCGCTCACCACCTGGCCAATACTGTCCCTACAGTGAAGCATGGTGGTGGCAGCATCATGCTGTGGGGATGTTTTTCAGCGGCAGGAACTGGGAGATTAGTCAGGATTGAGGTAAGGATGACTGCAGCAATATACAGAGACATCCTTGATGAAAACCTGTTCCAGAGAGCTCTGGACCTCAGACTGGGGCGACGCTTAATCTTTCAACAGGACAACGACCCTAAGCACACAGCCAAGATAACAAAGGAGTGGCTACAGGACAACTCTGTGAATGTCCTTGAGCGGCCCAGTCAGAGCCCAGACTTGAACCTGATTGAACATCTCTGGAGAGATCTGAAAATGGCTGAAAACGCTCCCCATCCAACCTGGTGGAGCTTGAGAGGTACTGCAAAGAAGAATGGGAGAAACGGCCCAAAAGTAGGTGTGCCAAGCTTGTAGAATCATACTTGCTGGATGCACTGTAATTCTCTCTGTAGGCCTCTGTGGAGCTGTGCTACTAGGAGTACAGATTTTTATTGTGTTAGCATTATGTTTTATTCTCTTTCACAAGCTACTGAGTTGGGGGACTCTGGGAGTAGCAGGCCCCATTGTTTTGTTAGAAAAACCCAGTTCTTTTGTTGAAAGCGCAAGAAGAGAAGACAGAAGAGGGCTGTATAGAATCAACGGAAAATTTAATCAGTCTAGTCATAGGTGAAGCCATACAGCACTGGGCCCTGAGAGACAGAACTTCCACAGGAAAACTGTTCTCAAAAGCCCCGAGCCATTGTTTCTGGTTACATTTATCTTCTTGGGCGGAGTCCACCCCGCACAGAGATTGGACTTACACGTATCCTAATTCTGTCGGCTCTTGGCGTGGGCAGGCCAACCTAAGCCCACTCCTGCTTGCTGAACATGTGCTCGAAGCCAGGTGTGTGTGAGTGTTGTGATTTCAGGAAGTAGCTAACAATGAATACTGAACAATTCTCTGTTATATTCTTTTATTATATTGCTGCATTATTTGTTGCTGCTTAAAGTGCTTTAGATTTTGTGTTACCGATTTATCTACTTTATATTTCATTTGTATTTTGTGGCATTCATGTAGACGGTAAAGTAATAATTTCATTGTACAGGGAAACACGTTTCCTAACTGTGTATATGACAAAATAAACACTTTGAACCTTTGAACCAATTGGTTGTCTGCGCTGCAGACCCCCTATTTGTGTAGGCTATTACAGGACAAAGCAGGCCTAGTGAATATGCAAAACGGGCCAAGTGATCATTTCAAGCCCCCTGCCTCTGTAAATATTGCGTTACAAAGCAAAACCTGTAAAATGCTGAGCAGGCCTGTGTGAAGATGTAAGTAAGGCCAACAGGTCTGTGTGGAGGTGTAAATCAGGCCATCTGGTTACAATGAAGATGCAGACATTATGGCTCCACAAAGTTACAGCATGCACTTCTAACTCAGTAGAATTTGGCAGTCATCAATACAGTTTTAATATATATAAGCAAGGAAACTAAAGGTATGAAAAGTAACTAAAGGAAACTAAAGGTATGAAAAGTAACTAAAGCTTATAAAGTAACTAAAGCCTATAAGATTCAAATCTTAGTTTACTCTCGAGATCAGCTGCTCCCCCTCAGCCATGTCCGTCTTCCTCTTAGTCTGCTGCGCCCGCGACCCGGTTCCGGATAAGTGGAGGAAAATGGATGGATGGATGGATTACACATGCATGAAAAGTGGAAATTATGACTGCATGCAAAACACATTTAAGTAAACATGGTCAAAGATTTGTGCTCTCCAGGCTCCATAGTTTCAATCCCAGTTACTTACTGTACCTTGCACTGGTTTTAATGTGTGAATATGTGTGTGTTTGTCTCCAGCTCATTTGGAAGGTGACTTTGCAGAGATGGAGAGCAGACTGATATACCTGGAGACTCTGTGTCATCAGTGTGAACAGCAGACATTCAAACAACATCATATCAACCAACTGCAAGTTTATAAGAAAAAGAAGAGGTATGACCTGCATATCACCTACAGTATGTCACTGATGTCCTGTATGTGCTTCTCTATGCGAGTGAAAATTAGTGTGTGATTGTGAAAATTTATTTGGGTGCATTAGTGCAACTGATTCTGAGTTCGCTGGGATGCCAATTCTAAACCGGTTCTCAATTTGAAAGAACCTGGACCGACAGATTACTGGATTGTAAAATATGGCTTTGGTGTTTATGGAGCCGCTTTGCCTCTCTGTCTCACTTCTGCTCTGTGTTAGTGTTTGACCGAGGGAAGTGCGCAGCTCCTCCACACACAATGGACAGGCTGCAACATCAGGTGTGAAAGTGAAACATATTACTTGAGATGGCAACACCTATGCAATAAAACCTTTCAAAAAAACCTAAATGCTTAAAAATAGTTGTGCATCTAGCAACGGTAGCTCAGCAGACAACAGCAAGTGGGAGCAGAGTAGCAGAGTGGATTCAGGACTAGCTCAGTGAGTCCAATCCAAACGTCATGTTTTGCAGCATAGGATGAAGGAAGGAAGCTAGTCTGAGCTGATTTATAATAATAAATAATTTATTTGTTTATATAGTGCTTTACAACACCGAAGGGAGCTCCAAGTGCTTCACAACAGAGCATATAGAAATAAAAGCAGAACATGTTAACACACATAAACAAAAAAAAGTTAAAATTACACAAATTTAAAACAGCTGTGTGTGAGCAACTATAACACTCCTGCACAATAAAAATGACTAAGTACAAACAGAATAAGATTACAGAATATAAAATCAGAAAGCCTGTAGGCACCTGTATAGCGCCAGTGCTAAAAATTAAGTGCCAAAAGCCAGTCTGAATAGGTGTGCCTTTAATTTAGACTTAAAAACCATTAACTCGGTTATACACCGAAGCTCAGGAGGCAAGGTATTCCAGAGCTTGGGGGCATATACGGCAAATAAACGAACACCCCATTTTTTGTATCTTGCCCGCGGTACAACCAGAGACAAATGCTCAGAGGAATGCAGCGCTCTGACCGGGGTATGAATAGTTAAAAGATCAGACATATAGGCTGGAGCAAGGCCATTAATGGCCTTGAACACAAACAGCAAAATTTTAAAATCAATTCTAAGCTGTACCAGAAGCCAGTGAAGAGACTGAAGGACAGGGGTGATATGAACATGCTTTGGAGTATTCGACAGTAGGCGAGCAGCCGCATTCTGTACTGGAGCCTACAGAGGAGAGACTGACTAATTCCAGTGTAGAGGGCATTGCAGTAATTGAGTCGTGAGCTAATGAAAGCATGAATGTTTTTTTCTAGATCGACTCTAGATAAAAAGGGCTTCACCTTTGCTAGGAGCCTCAGTTGAAAGAAGCTTATTTTGACCACAGAACTAATCTGCTTGTCAAATTTGAGGCTGCTGTCAAATAACACTCCTAGGTTTTTCACAGTTTGAGTGAATAAAGGGGCTGAAGCTCCTTGGCCGGGTGTGATGTGAGTGGGGTCCGGGCTAAAGGCGATGTATTCAGTCTTCACCTCATTCAATGAAATGATTTAGCAGGGTAATGTGGTATAGCTTCAATTTGAATTATTTTAAATTTGAATTTATTTATTTTGCACAAGCAAAACAATTGACTGCAACAGTCGGCAACAGAAAAGTAAAAAAAAAAGTATTAATGGGCGTATTCATTACATGGACCCAAGGTTCTGTGCTCTAGTTTCTTCAGGGATTCTAATACACTAATTAAAGTTGTCAAAACAATTAACTCAGACTTATTAAAGGAGTAATAAATGGTATGGTGCTATATTCACTGCTGTAGTGTCCAGTTTAAATTCTTGCCTCATACTATATGGCCCAGTTAACTGTTAAAGAGAGAGTAAAATGAGAAATAGGAATACAGTTTAATACAATGCAGCAGCAGTAAATAACAGCTGCCTAACATAATACTGGTTGATTCAAGATTTTTTAAGTTGTTCTTGAAATAGTATTGATGCGCATATATGTACTATACATGAGAATAGGCTATAGTGTTTTTTTTTAATTAGGCAAGGTAGGTTTCTTGAGAGAGCACCTCTCTTTTGCAAGAATGCCCTGGTCACATTCATACATTTGCACACATTCACACCTGGAAGCTGCTCAGTACAACCACAGACTGACCTGTGGCCACTGAGCAGTTCCACTGGAGCAGCTGGGGATTAAGGGTCTTGCTCAAGGGCACCACAGTGGTGTTAATGAGAGTGGGACAAAAATGGCATTGTCACCTGGACCCAGCCATTTTTGATCCAGGTCCAGAGATTGAGCTGGTGACTTTTCAGTCACATGTTCGCTTTTCTAGTTGTTGTAACTTCTACTCTCCTGCTCTCCCTGCAGTTATTCACCTGTAACATGACTATGCTGTAAAAGATGGGGGCCAAATACACAAAAATGTGCAAAAATGCTTTACTGCCTACTTGTTCCATTTGGTGTATGCTGTTCCTGGCTCTTTCTGGGTCCTCTGAACAGTCTGTACCTGGGGTGCTGCCTAGTGTGGTACACCCCTGCTTCCATTGATCTGGTGGTTAGTGCCTGTTCTCAAATTGCTATGATTAGAGCCTCTTTTAATGCAACCTTTCCCAGCCCCTGGTATTTCCAAATGTCAGCCACCTCAGCTATCTGTTGATGTACAGTGTATACAGAAAGCATATACTTTAAAGTTTTCCACATTTTGTTGTTAGTGTTAGGTTATTTTTTAGTTAGATAGATATTCAGAGATTTGTTGTCTAGGAATGTTTAGTGCAGACAGGTTGACTAGCTCAGGCTGTTAACTGTTCAGCCTGCAGTGCAGACTGCAGGCACGTCAAGGTTACAGGAAAAGAGCTGTTAGTGTCAACTGTAATGCTAGTCTTAATATTTGTCTTAATGTGTAAGGTTATGTCCAATTGTTTTAGATACACACCACAAAAACAACAGTCACGCACCTTGACTTTTCCTCATGTTTTGGCTAAACGTTATAGCAGCTGCAAGGCTTGCTTATCGGGTGACGTCACGGTTCGACAGCCCAGAAATGATTAATATTGTATAGCAATGCTTGGTTCGGGGTCTTTTCTGTTTCCGGGCTGCTTTGGCAGGCTGGGGGTTGGAAGATCTCTGGACTGGAAGTGTGAATTCTTGCCTGTGACTCTTTGAATAAACCAGCACGGTTATATTTTTTATATACTCAAGTGGTCTGAGTCGTCCCTCGGAGTTCCTGGTTTGAAAGAACCGGACGAGGCTTTATAATGGAATGTAGCCTTTATTAGACTTATCTTAAAATTAATTCAGTTCTCTTGTTTTTCCTCATCATTCTACAAACAGTATTTACAATGACAAAGCAAAAATGGGTTTTTGGAGTGTTTTGTAAATTTATTAAAAAGGAAAGACTGAAATATCCCATTTACGTGCAGTTATGGCCAAAACTATTGGCACCTCTGCATTTCTGTCAGATAACACACCACTTCTCCCAGAAAATTGTTGCAATGACAAAGTCTTTGGTTTTTTCAAGTTTTTCTTTTGTTTGCATTGAAACAGCTCAAAAAATGCTAAATCTGACACATTCCACACAGAACTTTAAAAATGAACTGGACAGAATTAGTGATGCTGCAACTTCGTATTTGGTAGCACACCTTTGGACAAAATAACTGAAACTAATCACTTCCTGTAACCATTGGTGAGTTTCTTCCACCTCTCTTGGACCACTCTTCTTTTGCCAGCTGCTCCAGGTCTCTCAGATTTGAAGGGTTCCGTCTCCCAGCTGTTCTGAGATCTCTCCACGGCTGATCTATGGGATTTAGATCTGGACTCATTGCTGGCAGTGCAATGACATTGAATTAAGTTCCCAAATGTTTATTTACCTAAACTACAAATGTCCATTTGGAATTCCTTTGTATGGGCAGCCCTGGGTTCCTATATGTCCAACCCCAAAACAGATGTTTCCTATCAAAATGTCATATGTTATAATATTGAAATATGTTGTTCAATTAATGCTGTTCTTTAAGGCTGTTATGGTGTTTAGAGGGGCAGTGCGGTATATGGAAAATCTAAATCAAATCAAATTTTATTTGTATAGTGCCAAATCACAACAAAAGTCATCTCACGACACTTTACAGAGTAAGGTCTAGACATTACTGTTATCACTATTATTACATAGGGAAAACCCAACAAATCCCCCTTGAGCAAGCACTTGGTGACAGTGGGGAGGAAAAACTCCCTTTAACGGAAGAAACCTCCGACAGACCCCGGCTCTTGGTGGG
>NW_018128125.1:694380-697830 GCF_001952655.1 Monopterus albus
GAGAGAGAGAGGACACACTACGGGAGAGAGGAGAAAGTTAAGGACATGTAATGGTGGCATATAGAAGCATAGGGAGAGAGAGGAGAGGAGATGAGAGCAGAGCAGAGCAGGAGGGGAGAGGGGAAAGAAACTCAGAGCATCATGGGGCCCCCAGCAGCCTAGGCCTATAGCAGCATAACTAAGGGAAGGCTCAGCCCTAACTATAAGCTTTATCAAAAAGGAACGTCTTAAGTCTAATCTTAAAGGTAGAGAGGGTGTCCGCCTCCCGAACTGAGACTGGGAGTTGGTTCCATAGGAGAGGAGCTTGATAGCTAAAGGCTCTGCCTCCCATTCTGCTTCTGTGGACTCTAGGAACCACAAGTAAACCTGCACTCTGAGAGCGAAGTGCTCTGTTAGGATGATAAGGCTCTACAAGGTCAAAATCTAGGAACGGAGATTGCTGTTCTGTGCAGACTTCTACCTATTTTGAGCATTTTTAGAGAAAATGATCATGTTGTCACTTCAGACGCTTGCTTTCCAGGAGAAGGTATCAGTCTTCAGGCCCACTCCACCAGACTTACAAACAGCTTCATCCATCAGTCTGTGAGGATGCTGAACACTGTCCGTTACTTCCCTGGACCATAACCCACCACAAAACATAAAAAGATATAAAAACACTACCCCTCCTGTTTGCACAAACTCAGTACATTTCCCCTTTTTGTTATATTACATGTAAATCTGCTTCTGACTGTTTTTACCATCATATCTGCTGGCTGGATGACTGAGAATCTGCACAGACATCGTATTTGCTGCTATTGGTCATTTGCACTGCTGTCCATGTACATTTCATAAGCTATTATGCACATCATCACCAACACCCCTGGTGATGCTGACCACCTGACAATCTTCTTGTTGTTATTTGCACTACTGTCACTGTTTGCACATGGCTTTGAGTTTCTTCATAGCCTGTTAGATTGTACCATTTAGTTTATACTGATTACTTGAATTCAGTTGTCATATTCTATTTATTCTGTTTATTCTACTTTTATTCTATTTCAGTTTCTTATAGTATGGGCATTCAACACTAGGAGAGAGAGAAACAGTATTTCAATTTTTCTGTATGTCCTGCACATATGGTGAATTGACAATAAAAAAATTTTGATCTTGATCTTAATCGTGTCCATTTGGATACCAATTTCCATTCATTTACCCTATCAGAAATTCCAATTTAAAAGTAATGTGAGATGTCATGCTTCACACACGTATATAAGGTGATAATGAGCCCAAACCAAGATGGCAGGTCCCCGTTTTAGTGTGGTAACAACTTACAAAAAAAAAAAACAGATTTCTACCACTCTGAAAACATCAACTCAAATCTGACTTACGCTCACAAAGGGCATATAAGCCCCTTTTCCACTGCCTGGTACCGACTCGACTTGACTTGACTTGCCTTATTTGTATTTCCATCAGTCAAATGTTGGGGATAGTACCTGGTACTATTTTTGGTATCACCGCTGTCGAGGTTCCAAGCAAACTGATACAAATAGTGACAGTGTAAACACTGCAGGTAAAGGCTGTAAACCATTATAAAGCCTCATCCGGTTCTTTCAAACCAGGAACTCCGAGGGACGACTCAGACCACTTGAGTATATAAAAAATATAACCGTGCTGGTTTATTCAAAGAGTCACAGGCAAGAATTCACACTTCCAGTCCAGAGATCTTCCAACCCCCAGCCTGCCAAAGCAGCCCGGAAACCGAAAAGACCCCGAACCAAGCATTGCTATACAATATTAATCATTTCTGGGCTGTCGAACCGTGACGTCACCCGATAAGCAAGCCTTGCAGCTGCTATAACGTTTAGCCAAAACATGAGGAAAAGTCAAGGTGCGTGACTGTTGTTTTCGTGGTGTGTATCTAAAACAATTGGACATAACCTTACACATTAAGACAAATATTAAGACTAGCATTACAGTTGACACTAACAGCTCTTTTCCTGTAACCTTGACGTGCCTGCAGTCTGCACTGCAGGCTGAACAGTTAACAGCCTAAGCTAGTCACCCTGTCTGCACTAAACATTCCTAGACAACAAATCTCTGAATATCTATCTAACTAAAAAATAACCTAACACAGGCTAGCGATTGGTCAGAGAAATTGCATAACTTACCATCTTCTGTTTCATCCTCTGCATTCCAAAGTATTATTTGCCAAACTCTCCTGTTTATTTCAGCAGTCTTTTGTCTTGGTTCCCTCAGCTTCTTTTGAAATAAAATTCTTCTTTGCTGTGACAAACAGCCACATACCAAGAATTAAGAACAGTATGCCTTTGATGTCCTTCATTGTTACTGTGTTGGTTGCTGATGATGTCACAGCATTGTAATGTGGCATTGCTGTGACAACCAGCTGCACTACAGGGAGACTACAGTATTTTCAGTGGAAAATGAAGCAACTGGTACCAAAAGCAAGTAGAGTCGTGTTAAGCCGGTACCAGCGATGGGGCCTTTAGATGCACCCACTCAGAATTGCTCTTCCCACCTTTAAGCTGAACAAATGTAGAAAAAATCATCTGCACTTGGTTTTAGGTAGAATACGATTCACCTTTCATCGAAAAGGCTTCATCAGTTCTGTCCGACTGGTGGTGAACAGGACGTATTTATCCCCCTGGGTGGTGTTTCAGTCCTTCAACAATATCCCCTAACAACTGATATGTTGTGGTTCCAGTCCTTTGGTGGCCAACAATGTCCTCTAACGACTGAGTCGTTATAGTCTGGTATTGGTGAGCATCGTTACCTGTCTTGGAACCCTCACGTGTCTGATGGTTACATGACTGATGCCTATTGTCCTGGTGGCCATGTTTGGGCAGAGATCTCAAAACAGAGTTGTAGATGGATGACAAGTTGTCTTAGTCCACCACCCCTATTTAGAGAGGGGTGTTCTATTTGGACAAAAATAGCTTCCTTGACTCCTCTCTCATGTTCTCTGGAGGAGATCTGGACTTCACTGTCCTCAAAAGAATGTCCTTTGTCCTTCAGGTGGAGGTGGACTGCTGACTCTGGTCCACTGGAGTTGGCCCTCCTGTGTTGGGCCATGCATTTGTGCAGTGGCTGCTTAGTTTCACCAATGTACAAGTCGTTACACTTCTGACTACACTTAATTGCATACACCACATTACTCTGTTTATGTCTGGGTGTTTTGTCCTTCGGGTGGACCAGTCTCTGCCGCAGGGTGTTCCCTGGTTTAAAGTTAACTGGGGTATTGTGGTTGCGAAAGATCCTTTTTAACTTCTCTGATAAACCAGCCACATAAGGGATGACAGTGTTATCCCCTCTTGTTTCTGGTTTTTCCCTGTTGGTGTTGGGCCTCTTCCTCGCTTTGGTGAAGGTCCTGTTATACCCCAGTTCTTTTACTGGACAGATCTGAGTAAAAAAGGAGTCAAGTCTTTCTTGCTTTTAATGCTGGTTTATTTACATATA
>NW_018128125.1:698212-699795 GCF_001952655.1 Monopterus albus
ATCAACAAAATTTTGTAAGGTCCAATATGCAGGAATTCTGTGTAAAAGGTTTCCTGCTCACCTGTTATTATTGCCGGCAAATGTTGATCAGTGAGACCGTTCACCCCCGACTGGAATCCAACTCAGAAATTCAGCCAATTCCGAAGGTCACGACACCAAGTTGTTATACCCCAGTTCTTTTACTGGACAGATCTGAGTAAAAAAGGATTCCGTCTTTCTTGATTTTAGTGCTGGTTTATTTACAAAAAAATATATATAAATATATGTATATAAAAGGATTACAGAACACAACCCAGGGCTCCCTCCTTCAGACAAACTGCTGGAGAAGAGAGCAGGCAAAAAGCACCTGGAAACACAGAGCCTAATACATTTATCAGTTTTGGGCTAACCCCTTACAGAGACAGCTGTAAAAACATCAGGAGCTGGAGACAGTCCGACGTCTCCTTCTATTATCTAGAGCTCCGCATGCTTGGAGCAGCTGGACATAACAAAATGAAGAATCCCGTGTGTGTGTATGTTGTATGCGTGATGTGTAACTAAACATTCATTCAGACATAATTCTTACACAAGATTAATACAAGAAAACAATCGGTGTCATGGCTTGCTGCTAACCTTGAAGCAGAGCACACAGGAGCAGACTTTGAGTCTTACTAAACTGCATTACTAACACATATTAAAGTCTAACACATTAAAGTCTAATAATTATCTGACTAATTTATTAATTTCTAACAGTCCACTTGGGGTATCCACAAGCGTTGGGGGAGTTCTGGATGTGTGGTTTCTCCTTCTTGGTTCCTTCTGCAGTTGTGGGTATGTCCTCAGCCCTGTGACGGAGCCCCACTCAGACCCATCTTCAGTAGCATCAACTCTGTGACTTATAACATAGCCAAGCATGTGGCCACCATTCTGGCTCCTTTGTTGGGAAACACACAACACCACATAATAAACTCCCAGGACTTCGCTAAGAAAATCAGACAACTGCAGCTGCACCAGGACGAGACCATGGTCTTATATGATGTGTTGGGACCCCAGTACTTTTAACCACGCTAACTCTGAGAGATGAAGCAGTCCAAGTAACTTCAAAACAGTGCTGATTTATTCAATGAACACAGGTAAAAATCAACATTACACGCTCAGGTATCTTGCACCTCCAACATGCACACAGGCAGCTGAAAGATGAAAGACCCCGAACCACAACAGGCCTATACATTATATCACTTCGGGCTAACCCCATTCTACACAGAGAGACGCCAAACCGTGACGTCTCCCGGTGCCAGCTTTGCAGCTGGCCAGAGCAGTAGTCAAAGCATGAAGAAAAATCAATGTGTGATTGTCTGTTGATTATGTGGTGTGTAGCTAAAACATTCTAACACGACCTCTAGTGACATGTCATGACATTAAACATAAGAAAATATGGCTATGACTACAGTTATACACATAATAATAATAATATTAAACATCCTGTCTGCTGACAGTCATCAACTTTTTTCTCTAGTTATCCTTCACCATAAGCAACCTGCTGTAACTCATTAGCATGACTAAGCATTTAACAGCCTGAGCTAGACATCCTGTCTACTCTAAAC
>NW_018128125.1:705751-706363 GCF_001952655.1 Monopterus albus
CCCTCCATACATTTTTTCAGTGTCTGAGGGAAAGCCCATGAGCACCGTGGCCAACAGCATTGGACATCAATAAAGGCACATAAAACTCTCATTTAGTAGGCGAGTTCCTGATGATTTTTTGTTTGATGTCCACAAAAGCTTGTGTAGTCCACACCAGAGCAGAACTAGTTCTTGTAACCTGCTTCTGTCAGCATGGCACGGCGAGGTGCCACCAAGTCAGGTACAAAATTCTTACTGAAATTAATCAGTCCCAAAAATTTCATCATTTCTCTGACTGTGGGTGGCTTAGAATGACACAGGATGTCTGTCTTCTGTGTCTCAGCTATGTGTAGGCCTGATGCTGACACCACACGGCCTAAAAAAAGCAACTCTAGGCCTTCCTATCTGCAGTTTGTCCTTTGAAATTTTAAACCTTCTTCTGCCAAATGTGTCAACAATGTGTCTGTAGCAATCATTATGCTTTCTGAGTCAGGAGCAGCTAACAGGTCATCCACATACTGAAGAAGACAGACTCCAGCTGGGAGAGAAAGATTTTTGTCAACTAGGTTGCCTGACAGAATCAATATGGCGGACGGTGTGGAGCAGGGGGCTACTGCTCCGAGCCGTAGTTGA
>NW_018128125.1:714579-723817 GCF_001952655.1 Monopterus albus
CACACTTCTGAACCTCCGGCCAGAGGGTAGGGAGGCAAACAGTCCATGCTGGGGGTGGGCGGGGTCCTTGAGGATGGAGGCAGCTTTCCTACGCACCCTGCGGTGGTAAATGCTCTGCGGAGAGGGCAGTGGAGTCCTGTTTACTGTCTGTTTATACTGCTTTTTCTGCATTGTTTGCACTGTTTGTTGATGTTAATACTGCTATTAATCACACCTGGCCAATAAAGCTGATTCTGATTCTGTGAGGTGCCAGTATTTGTAACAATGCTGGCTGAAATCCTAGTGCCAATCCTGACAGTCTGGGTCCTGCAAGTAAGAAAGTCCATGACCCAGTCACAGAGGTTGGGGTGCAGACCCAGTGAGGACAGTTTGTGGGTGAGTTTGTGGGGGACAACTGTGTTGAAGGCAGAGCTGTAGTCAATGAAGAGTATCCTGATGTAGAAGTCTCCATTTTCCAGGTGAGAAAGGAAATAGTGGAGGGCAGCCGCGATGGCATTTGAGGTGACTCTGTTGGGCCGGTAGGCATACTGCAGGAGGTCCAGGTCCAGAGGGAAGCAATTAACCTTGGTTTGTGAACAATAAGAAAACAATTCTTAGTTGGACTGAATAACAGTAGTTACATTCTTACTAAGTGGAGGCACTGTGATATATAATTTTCATTGTGATTAAGAACATTCGAAACAACACAAGTATGTTATTTGGTAAAACAGGTTAGCACAGCTCATCAGTGATAGGAGAACCCAGGGTTCCACCCATAGTACTACAACACCTTTGGAGGTCTATTTATCTATTAGCAAAAATGGATCTGGTGTTACACTTTACGTTCTGTTTTCTTTTTATGCTGTCAACTTTTAATTACAGTAATAAAATTAAATAAAAGATACAGAAGGCTGAATGTTTTAACACATTCCTTTATCCAATGTTCTGTTTATTGAGTTTAATATATCATTAATGCTAACTTGTCTAATGTTTAATGGGAGCTTGTCTTTTGTTTGTCTTGTAACAGGAGGGAGGTGGAAGCGCTGGAAGGTGAGTTCCTGCTGTACCTTCACTAGAAGCACAATAGTGACCATATTACTGTATCATTACAGTGCTGTTAAAAAGTATTTGCCAGTTTGCAATCTCTCTTGCTGCATATTTGTCACAATAGTTTGAGATGTGAAGACAAACCATAATGTTAAACAAAGTGACTTGACACCATGTTTTTTGACACCCACATGAAAGACGATATTTCCTTTAAGTTATCAGTAAAATTTGTGTAATACTGCCAAACAACTTACCAATAGAAATGAAATACATTTAGAGATGGTTTGGTATAAAGGCCATTCTCTTCTAGGCTTCCACTACAGGAGCAAATGACACAAAGCTAACATTGTTTCATATAAAGATTACAATTTATTGCAACAAGCTAAGAACAGTTGTGTTTTAACAGCCCTTGTTTCAAAGTCACCATCCTTCCTTCAATCACAAAGTCCTTGTGGTGTTTAGAGTTCCTCCATAGTTCAGTTTTGAATCCTTAGAAAAAAAATAAGTCAGTGTTGAGTGTGAAGTTTGTTGCTACCTGGGTAGTTGAAAGTGTGCTGAGATCTCAAAATATATTTGTTCCAGAAGAAAGATGATGTTGTTTTGAGTAAGATGAAGAAGTAGGGTCAGCACTTCTTTCTGCAGTCCTGTTCTGCATAAGACTCCTGGCTCAACAAATATTTTATATAGCCATCTAAAAGACTACTCTTAGACTTCAAAAGAAAAAAATGGAGATTCACAGAGTGATTCAAAACAAAAATGAAGTAATTCACGGGTCTCTAGATCCACAAAATTCAGGGAACCCCTAACTCAGCGATGTTTAACAGCTTGAATGAACAAAATATATATTTACAGCTCTCAGTATGTTTCTGTGTGGATTCTCTCAACAAGCCTCATATAACATGTTTTTCAGTCTGGGCTCTTCCTCACCCTTGCTCGAACAGAGAAAGTAACTGGCATTACACAGTGGAATGCTGCCCTCTAGTGACCAAAACATGAAGTATTGCTTAGATGTCGTTATTTTATTTTAATGTGTATTACTTTTGGTTATTATAACTGGTTGAGGAAATGTGCCATTGCAAATCCATTCCATGTCCAGTGCCTGTAACAAGTGATGGAAATATTAATTTGACCCTCTTGGCCAGGTCTCTTTTGAAAAGTAGATGTCAATCTCAATGATGCTTCACCTGGTCAAATAAAGGCTATAAATGAATAAATAGATAAATAAAGGTCTGAATGACATAAAATGCAGCAACTGGCATGTGGTTCAGTTCAATTCAGTTTTATTTGTATAGCACCAAATGTTAGGGTTATTTTATCATAAATGGACTGAGTAGACTGTTAGGGTGATTTTTAAGAACTCTCCCCACAAGACCGAGGCCGATTTTCCTTATATAAGGATTTTAATACTTGCAGCAAGGGAGCATTCAATACATACAGTTCAGTTGCATGAAAACAATGCTCAGAGAGGCAGTCTCAACTGAGCCTATTTATACAGTCAAGTTGGTGCTGTGGCAGTTCAAGAATTCAATCCCTGTTATCAGTCTCTGTCTACCAGACAGAGCTGGGTGCCATCACAAACATTTCTGCATACTCGTGGTCTGGTATTTTTGAGAACTATGTGGATCAGCTCAAGCACGAACACATCATCTGCTCTAAACCAAAACACCTACACGTACAAATGTATAACATCTTCTTGAGCATTTGAACAAGCCATAACAGCATTTTCCCAACACCAAATCACAACAACCACCATGTCAGAGCACTTTACTGTAAGGTTTAGACCTTGAGCAAGCACTTGGCAATAATAAAACACTATGGAAATTAGAGGGTTTCTGAAATGATGTCTTTCTCTTTGTAGTGGAACTGAATTGTGAGCATGTGCAGAAGGTGGCAGAGCTGGATCAGGCCATGCAGGAAAAACTTAGGGAACGACAAAAAGTCTATGAAGAAGCCTTTAACCAAGACATGAAGCAATACCTGTCCACGGGATACCTACAGCATAGAGGTGAGTCATTCATGGTATATACATACACTCCCTGACAAAAGTCTTGTCCTATAGTAACCTAAAATGTCATACAACTTTATTTCTAATCATTCAGTTGTCACAATAAATTGTTGATTTTAATGTCAAGGGCATTCACATTAATAGCTGGGTGCAAAATGAAACCATCAAAAAGTGTCCTGATGTTCACAGCTTTTTAAAGCCCATAACATCTGTTTCTGCAAGGACAAAAGTCTTGCCGTATTCTTTAGAGGATTCAACCAATCACAGATTAGTGTCACCTGTGACAAATACTGTAATTAACACATTCCAAGGTGTGTATAAGAAGAACCCCAGCACACCCAACCTTCATTTGAAATGCAACCTGACCTCTTGACAGCATGCCAAAGATTCAACCACAGACCAAAGTGCTGATCATCAACAGCCTGAAGACCAAGTCTCCTGCTGAGGTGGCAGACATCTTTAATGTATCTAAACATCAAGTGGAGAGGATAAGAAAAGGATTTGAAGAAACTGGTGAAGTTCATGGCAGGCCCAGGTCAGGCCTGTTCGAGAGGACTGTTTGTTGCTTCGACAGTCCGGGCCAGCCCTTTTTCAACTGCAGCAGAGCTACATAAAAACTGGTCACCAGAAACCCCTGTATCTACAAGAACAGTGGTCTCAGTGGCCGAATTAGAAACCAGCATTTAAACAAAAGACAACTAAAAAAATCGTGTTGCATTTGCCAAGGCCCACAGCTTGCAGGAAGGATGGGCAGTGGAAAAGTGGCAGAAGGTTGATTGGGGTTACATTCAGTATGGGGGTGTGCGAGAGATCTGCAGAGTGGATGGCAACATCAACAGCCTGAAGTATCAAGACATTCTTGCTGCCCATTACATTCCAAACCACAAGAGAGGGCAAATTCTTCAGCAGGATGGTGCTCCTTCTTATACTTCAGCCTCCACATCAAAGTTCCTGAGAGCAAAGAAGGTCAAGGTGCTCCAGGATTGGCCAGCCCACTCACCAGACATGAACATTATTGAGCATGTCTGGGGTAAGATGAAGGAGGAGGCATTAAAGATGAAACCAAAGAATCTTGATGAACTCTGGGAGTCCTGCAAGAATGCTTTATTTGCCATTCCAGATGACTTCATTAATAAGTTATTTGAGTCATTGTCTTCCTAAAGTTACAGGGATATGTTAACCATTTACGCACAGTTAATAAATTAGAAAATGCATCTTCTCCCCCTTTTAGGCATTCATCCACACTAAGCTAATGCTTTTCAGAAAAATCTTCACATTTGTGAAAAACAAGCTCTGAAGTGAAAGTAATCATCAAAATAACTTGTTCAGTTAAAGTGTGTGTGTGTGTGGGGCGGGGGGCACGACTTAAAAAAAAAAAAACTCATTAACAAATACTCTCATCAGTTACACAAGCACATAGGTCACTTAAACTGACCACCAAAGTGTCTATCATAGGTATAGCTTAATTATAACACCACTGACAGCTGTCAGCACAGACTGCACCATTATTAGCCACTCCACATTCTGTCACATCTGCAAGACTGCACCATTATTAGCCACTCCACATTCTGTCACATCTGCAGCCGGCACCTCCACCCCCTCATGTGCCAGCAGGCGATCCAGGTGACAAGACACGCCCAGCACAGCTGACTTCCATCTGCCCGGCTCCACATAAGCCGGGCATTGGTGTGTTCTGGTCCCCAGATTGTTGTATGTTCCTCGCCAAACAGACCCTGGCTCCTCGTTTTTCCTGCTCAGCCTAGTTGGTGAACTCACCGTCCTCACTGCAAGTTAGCCAGCTCTTCAGACCACCTTTCCATTGCAGTGGGTAGAGGAGTCGTCTCCTAACCAGAAGGTTGAAGGTTCGAATCTCGGTACCTGCAGTCCACATGTCGAAGTGTACTTGGGCAAGACACTGAACATGATGGCGGCGGGTATGCACGCAGCAGCCTGGGGCCCTCACTTCCATACATAATTTCGTTGTACATGTCACAGTGTTACAGTGACAATAAATAAAGCTTCTTCTTCTTCTAGTGTGCTGACACAACCGTCACCAGCCTTCGCTCCCTCTTAGGACCTCATCCGAGGCATCCATTACTCCTCCTCTCACGGTGGCCTTGATTTTTTTCCTCTAGTGGTCTTCGGAGCAAGCCAGCCTCTGGCACCACTTCTCAGGTTGCTACCAGCTCCCTTCCTGGTTGCCCAGACAACTCCTTTCCTGTTACTGGCGAGACCTGCTGTGTCTGCCTAGGGTTTCCATCTCCCAGTGTTTCGAATTCGAGTGTTACAACTTGGGACCACCCACCTCCCTGCCTCAGGGCATAACACATTCATAATAATTGTGTTGTGCAACATGGAACTTGTGATGTGTCAGGGTCTGGAAGTTTCCCAGCTCCTGTGGCTGCAAACCCAGCCCAGATCATCGCTCCTCCATCACTATTCTTGAGAATTGGTATGAGGTGTTTATAGTGATACATTGTTTGGTCTTTACCAAACATGGCACTGTGCATGCTGACCAAACTGCTACGTTGGTCTCATCAGTACAAAGGATATTGTACTGATATGTATATTTTTAACAGAAAAGATTAAGTAATCAAACCCTGTTTTGGAACAACCTCCTAGCTGTAACATTTTTGTAAAAATTGCAGCCTTTTCAGTGCATTAGGATACAAGATTTTTGCCAACACTGTCAGACAAATAACAAAAAAATAAATATATTAATACCAAAAGAGTCTAAAAACCCCAAATCAGAAAAGGTTGGGATGGTATGTAAACTCAAAATTTAAACTGAAAATAGTGATGTGTAAATCATCTGTGTCCTGTATTAGGTTGAAAACAATACAGCAGCACATTATTCGATGTGACGCCTCAACAACTTCATTCTTTGTTCATTTCAATGGTGCACTGAAAAATATTAAAGGTTATCCAAATTAAAACTGGGACATTTTATTGTAAATATCTATGCTGCATTTAACCTTTTGGAATCCAACTTTCACATCTTAAAGGCTCTTTAAATGTAATGTCTTCCTTTCCAACATCTCTGCTCAGTATGGTCTACCCCTTACAGTATGTGCTCTCTTACTCATCTGAATTTTTACATTTAACTATTCACTTATAATGGGCTAGACCTTTGTCTACAATTAGGCTAGCAGTCTAATTAATCAGAACATTTGCCTGGCCGTCCCTGGTAGGCTAGTGGTTAAGGTGCAGCGCTCACAGCCGCAGCACCCCAGGTTCAAATCCAGGTTGCATCAGGAAGGGCATCCGGCGTAAAACATGTGCCAAATGTCAGCATGTGAGTCGTCAGTGTGACTATTCGCTGTGGCGACCCCTAAACGGGAAAAGCCGGAAGTGACTTTCTTTATGCCATCCCTGGTAGGCTAGTGGTTAAGGTTCAGCGCTCTCACCGCAGCGCCCCGGGTTCGAATCCAGGTTGCATCAGGAAGGGCATCTGGCGTAAAACACATGCCAAATGTCAACATGCGAGTGACGATTGGCTGTGGTGACCCCTAAACGGGAAAAGCTGAAAGTGACTTTCATTTGCTTCAAGTGTGTATCGGTTTCTGAACTTTAACGCCTAGGTGCCAGTCAGCACTACATTTGACAAAATTTAATTACATTTGTGAAACCCTACAAAGGTGGCTTGCAGTCATCCAAGTTCCTTTTAACCCCAAAGCCAAATCTGTGCACACATTTGTTGTCACAAACAAAAAATACAACATACTCAAGAAATAGATTCACCACCGTGTATTCACAGTCAATGAATTATCAACCTCAAAATCACTGTTCTTTTTCACCAACCCAAAAAAATCTTCAAAGTCAGTTATTTGCACTATTAACACTATTCTTGCTTTTTATATGGTGTTTATAAACTCAATCGGTCATACAATTCAACCAGGGGCCCCATAAAATACTCTGAGTAGTACCTCCTGTATGAGAAACCAGCTAAAAAAAACTTGCTCAGCTAACCAAGGTCACTTCCTGTTCCAGACAGAGCAGCAGTTTCCAGATTGAATGCCTGGTTAAATGACTGGCTGTTTGGTTTCATGGCATTGAAAGTTGATGAATAGTCCCAGGATGGCTGTAATCCAGTGTTGTAATAATAATCCTGGTGCAAGACTGACTTAAACTCATTGCCAGGGTTAGGCAAGCTGGCAGCAAGGTAACTGCTCCCCACACTCACTACCAGACGGTCACAGCCTCTTCCTCCATTGAGTAGATCACTCTGTTCATTACTTGGCTGTGGCTGAGGAGGTAGAGCGGGTCGTCTCTTAACCGAAAGATTAGCGGTTTGGTTCCCAGGCTTCTCCAGTCCACATGTTGAAATGTCCCCCAGTTGCTCCCAGTGATGTCACTGGTGTGTGAGTGCTTGGGACTGCGAATGGGTGAATGGCCAAATAGTGTGAAAGCACTTTGAGTTTGCTGCAAGGCATAGAAAAGCGCTATACAAGTATAAGGCCATTTATCATTTACCATTCTTGACTATCTGCCTGTAGGTTCATTCATTTCTCATTACTTAGACATGTTACTCTTGTGAACCCTTAAGCACTCGTACATGATACTGATTACTTAGCCTACAAAGTAGTCCCTCTACTTTTCTGCTATTATGTGACCCCCTCACTTTTCTATTACCTGTACAGCTTTTGTCCTCCTCAGTGGTCCATTCTGTTAGTGGTTACTTAGTAGTACTTCATTACCTCACATTTATGTACCCCCTCAAGTAAAGTGAGACATTTTACGAAGTAGTTATGCGGTAGTGCTTCTTCCCTTCATGATTGCCTCATTATTACTCATCATTTATTTCCCCAACAAATACAGAGAATTATAGAGTATTTACTACTTTACTACATTATTATCCCCACAGTTACTGTTTCCATAATAGCAAATCACAGCAGGAAGATTCTGAACAAGTATTTTAATCAAAACACCACATATACAGTATAAAATTATTCATTTCCATGGAAGTTACTCTATCGCTGGAGATGCTTACACTTTACAGCTATATGTAACAAACACAGTTCATAGCATTTTTAAAGCTTAAAGATTTAGCTTAATTCTGCACCTCTGTGGAAAGGTTGTAAGAGCAAACTGAATGTATAATGTTTATTACATATTTATAATAATAGGAAAAATACTTAATATTTTAAAACATATATAGGCTTTATCAGGGGTGAGGGACTCAAGTCAGACTTAAGCTGCAAATTTAAGGACTGGAGAATTGCTTGACTAGCACTGGTAAAAGACTTTGGCTTAGAATTCATGACTTGAGACTTGACTTAGACCTGGGACAGATGACTTGAAATTGCTTCACTTTTTTAATTAAATATTTGCATTTTTCTAAATATTGAGAAGCTATGTTTTGTTTTTTAAACACATCTGGGTGATTTCTAGTACAATGCACTCAAACCTGGCAACCTACCAGAACATGGCAGACCAACAAATGGTAACACAGGTCACAGGATGCAGCTGTGGAGGGGTCTAGACAAAAATAGCCTAATAACATTTGGATTCAAGGAGAAGTACTGCTGAATAACTACTCAGTACAATGCCTCACTGTTTGAGGGGACACAAATATATGTAATGAGTTAATCATGAAGTAATGAAGTACTACTGAGTAACTACCTGATACAATGTATCACTGCCTGAGGGAGGACACAAGTTGTACAGGTAATGGAGAAGTGAGGAGGTCACATAACACCAAAGGAAGTAGAGGGACAATGTTGTTGGCTAACTTGGTATCATGTATGAGCCATGACATGCTTTTCCTTGTTTTCTGACTTATTTACAATGTTACAATGGTGAATAATCATCTTAGACATGACCTAAAGCTCAAAGAATGAGGTGTACATACAGTGGGTACGGAAAGTATTCAGACCCCCTTAAATTTTTCACTCTTTGTTATATTGCAGCCATATGCTAAAATCATTTAAGTTCATTTTTTTCCTCATTAATGTACACACAGCACCCCATATTGACAGAAAAACACAGAATTTTTGACATTTTTGCAGATTTATTAAAAAAGAAAAACTGAAATATCACATGGTCATAAGTATTCAGACCCTTCGCTGTGACACTCATATATTTAACTTAGGCTCTGTCCATTTCATCTGATCATCCCTGAGATGGTTCTACACCTTCATTTGAGTCCAGCGGTGTTTGATTATACTGATTGGACGTGATTAGGAAAGCCACACACCTGTCTATACA
>NW_018128125.1:724791-727119 GCF_001952655.1 Monopterus albus
ATTCTGTGTTTTTCTGTCAATATGGGGTGCTGTGTGTACATTAATGAGGAAAAAAATGAACTTAAATGATTTTAGCATATGGCTGCAATATAACAAAGAGTGAAAAATTTAAGGGGGTCTGAATACTTTTCGTACCCACTGTATGTTCTAGTACTTCTACGGCCATAATCTCCAGGCCATTGTGTGTTCATGTGAGCTTGCCTGACATCCACCAGTGCCATTTTGTAGACATATTTTCCCTTCTGCTGCTGCACTGTGACCAGAGGATGTGGAGAAAAATGCAGGGCCTGAGGTTACTGCATGCCCAGGAATGTTCCTGTACAGGGACTCGCTGTTTTACCTGGCCAGGTCTAACCTACAAGCAGCCGGCCAGTGAAGCCCCCTTGGGTGGTAAATGACCAGCTCATCAATGCTGGATTCCCCCGGAGTACCTGTTTGTTTTGACTGCTTGAGGCCAGTGGGTCTACCAAATGTGATGTGATGTGGGTTAATGAGAAGATTCTAACGATCCATGATGTTATTGTCAGTGCTACGCTACTTTTTGGAATTAATTTCACTACTTTGGGACTATATGTGGTCGTGTGGGGGAAGATGCAGCGAAGATGTTCACGAATTGTCCTCTCATTATTAGAAAGAGGCTCTCTCGTTTTATTGTTTTGAAATTAACTACAGACTATTTGGAGTTATGAGAGGTGCAAAACTAATCTAGAGGTACCCAATATTAAACATTAAATATCTCGAAATGAGCAAAATGAGCATGCCATGAGGACTTTGAGGGTTCACAAAAGTAACACTTCTTTTGTGATGATTAATGAATGAGTAGTTAATATTGTTTTTTTTTTCTTAATTTTGATTTTTGTTTTTGCTTGTAATGTAAAAGAAGATATGAATTTAGCTAACAATTTTTTTTTTTGGCTAAATTAAGCAAAAATGCATTAAAGCAACTTAAAATAATCTTGAGCAGGGTGAAAGAAATCTTTTTATATGAACTTTTAAATTTGAGAATTTCAGGACACTCAGTGTGAACATTTGTTGGAAGTTCCAGCAGCATAAAATTTAATGCCACTGGCCACTGAAATACAAAGTTGAGTTTCTTTAGACACAGGCTACTGACTGACTACCGCGTAAAAAAGGAGGAGGTGGAGGGAGCTGGGATAACAGTGTGCGGCCTCAGACAATCTCGTCAGGAGCCATTAACATCTTTGTTAACAGACATTACCCTGGGCTGTTCACATAGGCTACTGAGGGGAACAGCTCTAGAAGGTGACGAGAAGTGTCACAGATTGTGTAAGGAATGAAAAAGAAGCGCTAGACAGAGATGCGCATCTAGCCAGTCATGGTGTGAAGTAGATGTGAATGTGGGATCCTTAACTCGGAAAATGCCAAAACACATTCACAACATCATACAACTTGTGCTCATGCAGGCGGGGGCAAACACGTGCTCACATTCTGAGTTTCTACTTTTCAAAATCTGGGGCGGTGTCGTCGGAATTCTGTGGGTGCAGATTCCATCTGGGCCTGGATATGAGGGAAGTACTTATGCATAATGAAAATCATTCCTGATTTGTTGTTCGCTCATTCCCTAGTAACTATGCACATTTTTGTGTAATGCATTGTAAAATATTACCAAAAAAGTTGCTTACTTAATTTTGTTTTCTTAAGATTTACTAATGTTTACGTATGTGTGTGGATGTGCATGGGTGTATTTGTGTGTGTAGAGCCAATAGGAGCTGATATGTGTGTTCTGGATCAGATGACATTAGCTCATATATCAGACCAGGAGGCTCTGGATGACTTCCTCAACTCCACTGGCGATGACATCAGTAATGGATCTTCACTAACCTCAGGTAACTTGAATTAAGTTACTTTACACCTAAAGAAAGACATACAGTAGTTGACCATCTATTGTGGGAGGATCAATTAGTGCAATACAAAGAGCAGGTTGATGCCTCTGCAGTTACTCCTGGGTTGGGAAAATCACATCTACTGTATGGTCTCTGGATAGGATTGAAAAATTGACAATCCAGTTTAATATTAAAATCACCCCATGTCCCCTGGAGAAATGAATAGATGTATAGCTGATCTATCTCATGTGAATGCACCACACACAAATCAAATGAAGTACAGTAGGTTGAATTAAATGATACTAGGGAGAAATATTTATTACACCTGTTGTAAATTACCCCCAGGCATGGAAAATGTTGCAGCAGCACAATTTTTAAATTTAGAAGCATCATTACACTGATGGTGTAAGTGAGCACATCCACAGCTATGTTTATTTTAATGTGCTTCAGCTGTTAAGGATATATATACAGTCTTATGCAAAAG
>NW_018128126.1:0-452 GCF_001952655.1 Monopterus albus
CTGATAGATTAATAACACAGTACATTTTGAAAATGCATGGCATATCATGGTGCATATATGGTGCATTAACTGTGGGGCGGATTTGACAGTTAATAGCAGTTAATGCTCATATTGACAAGATAAATAAAAGAGTTTTCTTCCCATGGGCTTACACATCCCAATAGTTCCTAGAGTCAGAAGAGTCTCATTAAATTTGGAACTGAAGAGATTCGCTCATTCATTCATCTGTGGATTTTACATCTTAACTGGCCACAGTGGAGCAACTTTTCCAGTTGAATCAATAGCATCCTGATGAAGCATTGCATCATGGTCACTCGAAGCTGCTGGCTGTTCAGAAATTGATAGATCCTCCTCTGGATGATGGATTTCTCACTTTATGACTACTGAACTGCAGAAGCAAAATACTGTCTTGTAATTTAAAAGACTCTGAGAGAACAAGGAAAAAATGTTTG
>NW_018128126.1:742-1228 GCF_001952655.1 Monopterus albus
GGAGTGGCTCCGGGACGAGTCTCTGACTGTCCCTGAGGGCCCAGCCAAAGCCCAGTCTTAAACCCCACAGAATATCTGTGAGACCTGAAGATGATAGTTCATAGACACTTCCACCCAATCTGATGGAGGCTGAGAGGACCTGCCAGAAAGAATGAGATAAACTGTCCAAGTCCAGGTGTGCTAAGCTCGTAAAGAAGTCGGTCCTAGATCAGCTTCTTCCTCTGTGCCATAGATCTCTGTTGCTCAAAAAAAGATTAAAAATATCAGTGAAACCTGAGACCTGAGTGTGACAAGCTAGTGGAAGGTAAACAAAGCTGAGGGCTCGCACAAAATCTCTAGTATGCACAGTTGACTCTATCTAGTATTACAGGCAAATATGGCTCCTCGGAGGCTTTGGGGCAGCATAGTTGGGTCTGGCATTTCATTTTGTAATGAGAAGAATGTGTCACCCAGTGCAGTGGTGTGTTTCCCTGATGTGTTTTTAAT
>NW_018128126.1:1281-14287 GCF_001952655.1 Monopterus albus
TATAATGTATTTGTCATGTGGTAGCAACATGCTGCAGTATTATCTGCTTCAGTCAATACTAGATTGTGTGTTACTGTACGTTTTTCATGGACAAAAGTGTAGTTGGTTCTTGGAACTGTACATATCTATACCAAATATTATATAGATGAATACATCATGGACACAGAAGTTTATGTTGATGTTTTTACAGTGATAAATGGCTCTGTACAAGTCTACTGTTAACTAGAGTAGAATGCTGTTTACCGTCACCTCTGTCCGCTGTCCGGTGTTTCTGTGCGCTGAACATGTGGTTGAGTTGTGCATATTAATGCTGTGAATCTGTTTGTCTGTCTTTTAAAACATTTGCTACATGACCTATTAAATCTTCATCTGTTCACACTGATGCTTTTCTTGGCCTGAGGTGGTGCCTGTGTTTTACAAGAGGCTTATGAGTTCATCAGTCTTTTTTCTTTTTTTTTTGAGCATTTGCCTTAAATTAATCCCAGGCATGTTGCAAATGTCTGGAGGTTCACCAGAAATGTTTTGACTCTTGTCATGTATGCATTCCATATTAACATTCTGTGCCTGTTGGTACAGAGATTTTACATTTGCTATGCCCTATCAGCTCTCTGCAGACTCATGGATTATGTCCAACAGCAACAAAAAGCGTGGATCAAAACCTTTAGATACCCTGCAATAAAGGTCAGGATCATTTCTTGGAACAGTTTGTGTTAAGCTCCACTTGACAAGAGAAGGGTGGGGGCTGTTGGAGAGTGACTTTGCATTGCAGAGAGCTCCTCTTCAATCGGATTTAGCTACAGATACAACTATAAGCAGTACTTTGGATAAGTCAGGCACTGAGGGATACAAATGAACAAATGGGACAGGATTTTCACAAAAAATGCACACTGAATAAACTGAATGTCTTTCAATTAAAAGTAACACTGTCCAGGACGGGAAACATAATGCGAGTAGTTACTGAGCAACGACTGTGGAACAACTCAGGAATGACCTGATAATGAATGATGACTGCTTCCTGAATAACTCTAAATCGAGGACTGTGCATTATACAGTGCTGTACAAAATAGTGACTTACTACAGAACAGACTGGGAGATGCTATATGAATAACTCAGTCGGTAATGATTAGTTTATTATTAAATATCTGTGAAATGGAGTAACGACCACTTGTTTCAAAAGGTGTCCCTGACCCTTGCTTGTTCTTGAGCTTTTGACTGTATCACATGATCTAAAGGAATAAAATTAAACAGCTTCAATTCCATGACACTTGAGTAAACTCCAGTCTGCTGATGTATATCTGCAAGTGAGTTTCCAAGATCAAAAATAAGCTGTCAAACTTAACAGACTGTTTAGATTGATACATATATTCAGTCTTTTAGTCTTTTTAGCCTGTTAAATGTAAGGCACCAGTAGGAAGTTCCAAGGGGATGTCATTGAATGTCTTATTTTTTCTGACCGGCAATCCAAATCCCAAGCATTTTGGATTTACAATACTATTAAACACTGAAATGCAGCACATTTTCACACAGTTTGAATCAAAATGCTCTCTCTTCTTAATACATGACTTAAAATGATAACTCAATTATTAGTTATGCTGTTGAGTCATGTTGCATTAAACAATGTTTTCAGCCCTAGACCTTGCTCTCCTATCCCTTTGTCAGTACATATCCAAAAGTCCCAGTCCTGTGAGAGGCCCCGCTGTGAAATGTCACAGACAGAAATAACATCACCAGCGTTTGTCGTGTGACCTGTTACAGTTATTATACAGTATATTAGCAACACCTCATAGTTTAGAGAACAGAGTGCCAAAAACAGTAACAGTGCCAGTACAAGTCTTTGTGTGGTGGGTGGGCCTCAGTTCTCAGAAGGCTATTCAGAGACCTGTGTTGTACTGGCCGAGGTTCTGGGGAAGGGTTAGTGATATCTACAGTATTAGGTTTAGTAGTTCTAAACACTGGACGTTACCAAAATAACTTAAGTGTACTGTGTTTCTCCCTCAGTTTTTACCATTACGGTGGAAAAGTCTGCAAAGCAGCCTATAACACAAGACTGAAATGTTACTTGTGTTTTGGTGGGCCACCATTCAGTAGCGGGGGTCCTCAGGGATCCAAAATACTCTGATCCCCCAAAACAACATTGTTCATTTTAATGAATAAATGCCAATGAAAATGAAATGAATTTTCATTAGGAGATTCCCTGACTGTTTTAATGTGACTGTGGTTCAGGAGGCGCCTCGTGTCATCGTTGATGCCACAAACTGAGTGACACCATGGCTGTCTCCTCATCCACAGTCTGAAGACATCCACAGGGTCAGGGCATGAGGAGGCAGACAGATTTTCATTATTTCTAGAACACTGGAGAAGCTCCTTTGCATTGACTTCACGTGGTCCATACTGTCAGTGGCGCTGACAGGAGGCCCTCCGCTGAGCGCTCTTTGTGTTTCGGTGGCCGGGGGGCAGTGTTTGCATAGAAGCCAGAGCTACCGCCATCCACCCACATGACCAGACCCACTCATCATGTCGCTGTAGCAACTGCACCCAGAGGGGAGGAGGAGGACGTGATGAGCTTTTACCTACTGTCGCTGCTGCTAGCATAGTCTGGAGAAAGCCACAGGTTGCTATGGTGAAAACAAATGGCTCCCTTTAACATATCCTCTAAAGAAGAGTTTCTAAAGTGGGCAGACCATTGAAGACTTGTATGCATGTGGTAGACTTGCTGAAATTAAACTGGCATTCAGTAAAAGCACAGTTACATGCAACAGTTTCTTCCATGTCCACTCAGTAGTAGTTTCACAGTTTTTCAGGATTTCACATGACCTTCAACTGCAGCTAGAGTTTACTCGGACATCACAGAACTGTACATTTTGGTTGTTAGATTTTCAGCGTTTAAGCCAAAGTGGGTGTGAATTTTTTTAAATGCTGAGGAAAAGGAACAGGGGAGGGTGCTGAACAAACTCTGCTGGTGAAGCTAGTAAATAATGCGAAATACAGTAGGAGTGAGTTGGTCTTATGGTCACATTTACCCTAATAATGAAAAGTCTTTATTTTAACGTTTGGAAGCAAACAGGTCCTGTGGTGTGTACAGTCTGTTCAGAATCAAAGATAACACTAGAAACATATCTAAATAATTATAAATAAATTTATCCAGAAGAGACTGTCTTTCTGTGATGAGTCCAGATGTTGCTTGTGCCAGCAGCTAAACTGCCAACAGTTACATAATATTAATAGGAAATTACAATTTTTAGTTGTAAACACTTTTCTATGCAGTAAAGCAGTTTTACACTATTTTTCATTCACTTATTTGTGCACACAAGCACTCGCACACATACGCTGATGGTGCAGCTTGGGGTTCAGTGATTTGCCCAAGGATACTTCGACCTCTGACCTGGGATTTGAATCACCAACCCTCTGGTTAGGACCCAACCAGCTCTACCTCCTGAGCCGCCCCAGCTTTAGATTTGACACCAAATATGTTTGGCCTGGTACCTTGAACACTACAGGATCTTTAGACGATCACAGAGTGGCACACGGCCAAGTCAAGGACCCCAGAACAGTACCTGTCAAAAACAGTCACAGCCATAAGACAACTAGGGCTGTAACTAACAATTATTTTCATTATGAAAAAATTATTAGATTTGTTGATTAATTTTTCAGTTTCTAAAATAAAAGTACTGACAAATGTGTAGCATGTTCCCCCAGGTTAAGATGACATTGGCACATCTTATTTTGTCAAATGAGAAAAGTAACAACAAGATATTCAATGATACAACACAGTAAACCAGCACCTAGAACCAGAGAACCTGTGGACAAAGACATATTGGACTGACTGATGAATTGTTTCAGCTCTAAAAACAGACTTGATTTGAGCTTTGGTGCCTTTTGTTTCTGGACATAACACTGTTCTTTATGATTAAGAATACTGTAATTAACTTTTTGCAGTTTTCTAATCAAAGCACATTAAATGATTTTAGTTCATTTGATATGAAGATGCCCAGTTTTAACTGGACAGTGTCACAGAGTTAGGCCTAAATAACTTCATTATGATCAGACATTTACAGCAATGTCAGCTAATATGCTACTTGTTGTTCTTTAAAATACAGCTATATTGGCTCCATCTGCTGATGAAGATCATGATCAAAAGCTTCAGAGCAGCTAGTAAATGGACTGTGAGGTGCCACTGTATTGTCCACACTTATTCTTCTAAAACTACAGTTTGTGTAGCACCACAATGAGAAACAATCAAACATTGATTGCACTAATTCCCACTTTATATAACTACATTTACAGACGACAGTGACAGTGGTAGTTTCATTTTTCAACATCCGTGTTGCTCCAAATCACAGAGCTGATCTACCGTATCCGTGCAGGGCTGCTGCAGCAGCCACACAGCCTCCTGACTGCAGCCATCATTTACAAGTGTTACATCACATCAGCATCAGTGGTTACTTTGATAACACACTTATGATTTTAACATCTTGAAACATAACCAGTTACAAAAAACAAACAAAAAAAATCTTAAAAACACAGCAGACTTCAAAATACACACTGAGGTTACTGAGTACAACAAGAACTTCCTGTGCTTGTTGCACTGAAGCTACATTTTAGAGTGTTTTGGTGCTGAAAAGCAGATTTCAGCAGAAGCCTGCATGAGAAGCTTCCTGTTTTAAGGACACATGGGGGTGTGATGTTATGCTGACTTTGCTTGTTTGGTGTTATTACATTACAAAATCTAGTGAAAAACAGTCATCACATCTGCTTCAACAATGTGCAGATATTGTCTTTTAAATTAGACTATTAGGGCAATTAAAGGAGGATTCTCTTGTCAAGGCCACCCCTGCACTACAGCGCCCTCTTGTGGCTCAGAGGGAAGGTAATGTTATTAACACATTGCAACTACAGTGATTTACATTAAGGTAAAATACATTTAGATTTAAACATATTAAAATAGAAGAAACTGTACAATATTATTAACACT
This sequence comes from Monopterus albus, assembly GCF_001952655.1. Lineage (NCBI taxonomy): Eukaryota > Metazoa > Chordata > Actinopteri > Synbranchiformes > Synbranchidae > Monopterus > Monopterus albus. The sequence continues at coordinate 6,254 of NW_018128126.1, forward strand.
AAAAAGCTTTTTAAAAAACTTTTCTCTTACTTGATGTGAGTTATTGTTCATCTTATAACTATTTTCATTGCCTCCATTTTTGTCACCTGGAGAAACATAACATGATATTGATGATTAATTATTATTGTGGTAATATTTAATCATTAGCTATTATTACAAGACTTTAATTAAATAACACCTTTATAAGTTAAGGGCTTCACATTAAAAGACAAAAGACATAATTAGAATCATCATATAAAAGAGAAAATAGTAACATAAGTAAAACTAATCAAAGGCAACTCAGGTGGGTTTTAAGCTACTTTTTAAAAACCTCCAAACTCCTCACAGACCATACCAAACCAACTGTATCACCCAGTGATTTAACATGTTTCAGAGAATGTATGAAATGTGTGAATCCTTCACCTCTAGATGGCAACATAACCAAACTGTTGACTTCATGTTCATTTCTAAAGCGACCATGGGGAGGTGCTGCATGCTAATCTAACAGCGATCCACCTGTTCCTGCTCTGAGTGATCTGATGGGTCCTCTTTGGAATAGACATCACAGTAACTGTGAAAACGCTCTGTTAGGGTGTCATATGTACTTGATGATCGTCGTGGTTTGAATATTTATGATAATGAAGTTTTTTGCTGGAGAAATGTATGAGTTTAAATTTGATGAGTAAGATGACAAAGCAGCGGCGTGGTAGGAAATAAGCTAAAGAAATTATGACCTGTGGTCATTTTGAAGAGAGAGAAGAGCAACTGTGCACCGGTTCTGTACCGCGCTGATATAAAACAGCCAAAACAACCTCCACAGCTATGAGTGTAACCAGCACCCTCCCCTGTCTAATTAATTGGCTCTACCTACAGTACATAACTGGCTTATGTGGTATTTATTATTGTTTCACAGGCGAGCTGTGTTGAGTAAACTTGGGAAATCAGCCTCGCTATGTCAAACCACACCAGACCTCTTTCAGTGGAACAGTGGAGCTGTTCCTGTGAGATTCAGTCAGTAAGACTTTGTAGCAGACAGTGAGGTCATGGTGAGTAAGCAGGTGGGGAGACAATGGCACTCTGACAGAATTTATTTATTAACATTAATTTATCCCATTGTTATGGCTATCTTTACTGTTGTTGTAAGGTTACTACTATGACACAAGGTTCTGTGTTCTTATTTCTCATTGTCCTTGCTATTGTTCTGTGTACATCACACCTATCAATCAATCCAGATTAACAGAGAATATTACCTATCCCCCTTTTTTCCTTTTCTCTCTCTTTTAAATCATTTACTGATTTATTTATTTTTGTTTTATGAGTACTGGATGTGTATACATATATATATATATATCTACTGTATGTACACATATGTCTGTGTGTGTGTGCATATGTATATACTGTATTTATATTATTGGAGTTGCCTTACTTTTTGTTGGTTTATTGTTATTTAATTAATACAGTCCATAAATACAGTCCATTACAATCTTTTTTTAAACTGATTTATTTACCCATTCATCTTTTTTTCCACCATTAAAAACCAGGAGTTGTATTAGGGGATGCTCCGCCCTGTCCCCAGCAGCTGGGGCATGCAATCTGGGGTCACTTTTGGGGTTTCTCTGGGGGGCACAGCACGGGGGAGGAAGGCATCACTGGACTGCTGACACCATATGACATCTGTTTAGGAGGGGAACACACCACACATTGGGTCAGGTCTCTCCTGTCAGGGTCAGGGGCCGACCCCGAGGTGTTTCAGTCCCAACAATCAACTATGAAAATAAACCATGATGAACAATAAAACAAAGGGAAGGTTTAACTTAATCATAACACAAAGATGTTACTGTCCTGCTGCTCCAGACGACCTCACCCTGCTGAGCTGCTCCAGGGCTCCCCAGGTGATGGCCTCACCTGGTGCTGGTGGTAATTTCCAGCCATCCATTATCTGTACCACTTATTCCTGAAGAGGCTCTCAGGGGGCTGGAGTCATTCCCAGCTGACATTGGGTAAGAGGTGGGGTCCACCCTGGACAGGTCTCCAGTCTATCACAGAGCTGTTATAGAGACAAACAACCACACACACTCACACTCACTCCTACAGGCAATTTAGAGTTTCCAATCAACCTAAGTCTCATGTCTTTCAATTGTGGGAAGAATCCTCCGTAACTTATTAATTTATTTTGTTTAATTTTTTTTTTTTTAACATATACAGAATATGAGACTGCATAGAGTTGGATACACCCACACCACACACCTTCATACACACAAACTAAATGTAAAAATCCCTTTGTCATATTGTAATGTTTGTCATATTGGATGATGATGGTGAAGAAAGGTTTGAACTCTGTCCTCTGAGACTGCAAAAGAAAATACACCTTCATTTTACCTTTACTTTACAAATGCAAAAGATTTTTTTTTTCAAACAAAAAGTTAAACAAAAGGAATTAGATGCAACTCATATAAGACCAAATCTTTGCCTTAGTTCAAAATTTCTTTTTCTAATTTGCATTATCTTCTACAGATTACCTCATCTGAACCTGGATTAATTAAAGGTGGTCTAGTCAATATTCTTATATTAGCAACAAATGAAATTATTATGTTTAATGTGTGGCTTACAAAGACCAACCCATAAAGAATTTTTTACCCATCTCTGATCCCTTCATGACTTTCAACTCTACTGCTTCAGTTCAGTCTCACCACTCTCATAGATAAACACCAAACGGCAGACAGGCAGTGGACCTTATTCACTAACATGCGCATAGAAATGTTCTTACCTTGTGCACAAAATAAGTGCAGGAGACATTGCCATCATATTCATGACACCAGCCAATTTTGTACTTTCTATTGTGTGTATGTTAGTGTAAATCAGAATCATTCTAAAATGACAGGCGCATTCCAGTGGTTTTCAAGTAGCCTGCTGCCATGCACCCATTTCTCTATATACTTATAAACTAGAACAGTTTTTTAAATTTAATTTATTTCAATTAAAACTGTGATTAATCAGAATGACAGGGCATTAATTTCATGTTTATTTAATATGCTACATTTGGTCAATGCATTAGTAAATTAATCATTATAGCCTTAAATTATATTAATCAATTATATTAGCTATTAAAACCTTTTTAATTAATATAGTTTCAGTTAAAATGTGTTTGCATTTTTTAGCCAGCCAGGCCTTCATCATTTGTTCATACACATGGGGTGAGGCAGTATTAAATTTGTTCACAGAGTATGAACAAATTAAGGTAAGAAAATATTGATACAGAATATTGAATAAAATTGTGCATAAATTGTTTGTATACACGGTTTCAGCACAGAATTGTGTGTACACACTGTTTGTGGACGAGGCTTGGTGCTAGCAGTTAACTGGTGAACATACTCAAGCAGTTCGTAGATTAAGAATCAGATATTTTGGAGTTGGTGGAGACCAAAAACAGAGCTAAAAGAAAGTACTGTATATATTGGACCTGATGACCAGACACGTGACTCCAAATGGCAATAATGCTCTGTAACTGCTGGGTGTGTAAATAAGCAACTGCTTGCTGACAGGTTCACAAATTCAACTTAAAAGGTGAAGATATGTCAATATTGAGTCCCCAGGCAGTGAAAAAGGCCATTATTGCAGATTTAAAGCTACAGTAATGAGGGCAGCAAAATGAGAAAGGTGATGCTCATATTTTTGAATGAGAATTAGTTTGTCATTGGACTCTGAAGTTCTCCTTACAGCTGGGCTTTTAGCATCCTTCACTGTTTTCATTCTATAGTCCACAACTTTGCTGTTTTGGTTCACTCTGAGCACTGTCATCAGTGATGTTATTACACACGACACCCTATTTTTAATAAAGAATGGAAAATGGTTTGGAAATCACAGGCACAATTGTTTGTGTTGCAGCAGTCACAGGTAAATTGCCTTTTGTTGCAATAATCACAATGATCACATTGACAAGTTGGGGCCCATATGTATTTAATCTGTTTAGCCAGTTTTTTTTATTACATATACAATCAAATAAGACAAAGTAAGATGGTACAGTTTTGAATCATTTAAGGTTGTAGTGATATGGTACAGGGGTGTACTGAGTTTTGTTATATACTATATGTTCAGCTGCCTCCAGCTAATGTTCACTGTGCAGCTGTAACTATGAAGAGATTGAAAAGTGCACTTATGCTCTCTAGGCTGCAGGACTTACAGTACAGCACAGCAAATGAACTTAGCTGTAAACCTTTACTGCCATGCCTTCTCTGTGCTTACTTTTGTAGTAAATGTAATTTCAAGTCTTACTACCAATTTCATTATTTCACTCGTAATGAGAGTTGTTTAAATGAAGGACATTTCCATCAGCAGTCCCCAAGCTGAATAAGATGACCAGTAAAAGTTGAACAACTGCAGTGATCCATGCTATGAATTCAAGATGGTTAGCACTAATTTAGGATACCTGTGTTTCGGCCTGTTCTTTTGCATTTGAATAAATAATCTCTTTGTGCTTCCTTGTCTTCTTTCCTTTTCTCATTATCTCACTATCATCAGAGGCATTCTCATTTCAGCCTGGGTACATTAATCGTTCTTGAGGCCTCAGCTGGTTTTTGAGATCTAATCATTCAAAGAGGAATGGAATAATATATTGGTGTTCTAAATTGATACTGTATGTGCAGATTAGATAACGGACACCCTGTGGTGAGAATCCAGACCAACCATTCTCAGCCATCCATCTATGTACCCGATGACTGGGGCCATGGCTGGAATGGAAGCAGCTGTTTTCATCCTTCTACCTATTATAATGGCTACATACAGTAGTTAAGAGGGACAATAGAATGAGATTTTGTGAGATCTCATTCTCTATCCAATAACCAGTGTAGTCTCTGTGCATGTGATTTATGCAAAACCTGAGGGAATGTTGTCCTCCTGCAAGGGGCTCATCTGCTTCATTCTAAACAAGAGATGAAGAAGTAAAATCTCATCTCTATTGGAGGCAGTTCCTGTTGTGACGATCCTGCAGAAAACAATATGGCTTTTACAGTATGAGTCAGTGCTTTTCAGTGTGAGTCAAGGCTTTAGTAAGCCTCATTAAAATCAAATCACAATACAGAAAAAGGTGAAACTGCAACTGAACAAGAGCTGTCAATACTAAATTCAAAGCACTGTTGTTATGTTTCATGAGGAAGTGAGAGTGGGCTGTGCTTTTCCTTTTCTTTTTGAGATGGTGATGCATTGTCCGTGCAAAGATGGAAAAACAATCATAGCTTAGGGGTGGAGTTCACTCCTTTGGCTGTGCCAGTTGTTACATAGTGGCAAGGGCAAGGAAACTGTCTTAAACATAATGCAGGTGGCACAGGAAGTGGCTGATATGATTATTATATGATAATATAAAACCCGTCATTATTAAAAGCTATTACACTTTGTTTCACTCTGTGAAAAATGAAAAAGTGAGTGTAATTTTCAGAGTATTGGTTTCAGAAATAATAATAATAAACAGCATTTATATAGCACTTTACAACTCAGAAGGGCCCAAAGTGCTGCACAGTATAGACATATCTATCGACTAAAACAATACTAAAACAAACACAACAATACTAAACAGACAACAAGATAATCATAGAACATAAAACAACGTGGAGAATGCCATTTAGAGGCAGATAAAACAGATTAAAGATCAAAAGCCTGCTTAAAAAGGTATGTTTTTAATGTGGATTTAAAAACTGCTAGCTCGGTGATAGACCGAATCTTAATCAGTAGCAAATCCCAGAGTCTGGGGCCATAAACAGCAAATGCGCAGTCACCCCATTTTTTGGATCAGGACAGTGGAACCAATAGGGACAGGTTATTAGAAGAGCGCAGGGCTCTACGAGGAACATAGATAGATAAAAGTTCGGACAGGTAAAGTGGAGCAAGGCCATGTAAGGCTTTGAACACAACTAAAAGAATCTTAAACTCAACTCTAAAATGTACAGGCAGCCAGTGTAATGTGAAAAGAACAGGAGTAGTTGAAGTTTACTCAGCAACGACTGAGATATTTCAACGTAAAGTTACAAAACTGTCCAATACAGTCTTGTCCGATTTTAACTTTGGCTTCGAACACTAGCAAAATTTAACGAGCACTGTTTGCTGCTTCAGAATGCTTTTATTATACCCATGATGTTTTCCTCAATAGTACAACAAGACATTTAATCTAAATGAATGTTTTGTCACTACCTAGTGGCATTTGCTTAAACACAATAATGACTCAACATTTTGCCATTCAGGCAGGTCATCAGTCTAAATACAAACCAAATCAAACCAAACTGAGATCATGAACAGTGAACTAATCTCCAGAAGGTCAGTGGCAAACAACTAGTCAGCTTTGAACAAGTTGATTAGTCACTGACTTTGCAGTGTCACAGAGGTTTCTTAGCATCTGTGGGTGACTATACAAGCTCCATCACCTGCTTACAGTTTTTCACAATTGCTAAGACAATAAACCCCATTCTCTGAACCAAATTCACAATAGCCTAAACCAATTTGTTGAATAAACCACTCTTTCTGCAAAACCTTAAACAAGTTCAGGCACTTAGACTCTGTTTGCAAATCTCATGCACTCTTTCTGCTAAACTCTAAACACATTCTCACTCACTAAAACACAATTCACACTGTGATGAACTTGTGTTGCAAAACATTAAACACAGGACAAAACTTAAATGTAACGTAAAGCACAGCTGTCATCGTTTACACACAATGATTCAAAATTGTTCACACTTGTTTCTAATTATGTGATGAGCAGGTACAAAATATAGGCCAGTTCAAAGTACACATATGGCACAGGTACATCCAACTATGGATAACAATATGAGAGGAACAGGAAGAGTGGCGCCCACCGAGGCGGACGTGTTTGCGCGTTCCACTCTTGAATGCTGGCTTTTTTTTCATTTTCTTCTTTTTTGTGTGTTTTTTTACTTTTTTCTGTAGTGCACAAATGTCATGCACTGCTACAACAACAGACAGGCATTGCTAGATATTGCCAACTCACAAAGCCACTGGGAATTTATTGGTTTCATACCACCGGAGCTACAACACATTGTCCGCTCTCGCGACAGCAACAACAACAACAACAACAACGACGACAACCACCATCACCCTCAGGGAACCCCTGGAGCACCAGGCACAAGTGAGCAGGCTGAAATCAGGAGAGCGACCCGGAGACGGAGACGCAAGCGGGGCAAACGAGGGGACTCCATACTAGGCTAAAAGCTCGCGCTACTCGACCGCCATTACCCAGCCTCTTCCTAGCTAATGTACAGTCTCTGGAAAAAAACTGGATGAGCTAAGGGCTAGGATTACAACACAATGGGAAATCAGAGAATGCTGTGCTCTAATTCTCACTGAGACTTGGCTTTCTGACAGAGTTCCAGATTCCGCGATTCAGCTACAAACACACACCATACATCGAGGTGATCGGACTGCTGCTTCAGGGAAAGTAAAAGGAGGTGGTGTGTGTGTGTTTATCAATAACTTGTGGTGTGGAGATGTACCGACTCTTTATAAGCACTGTTCGCCAGATGTAGAGTTTTTATTGCTGAAATGCCGGGCCTATTATCTAGCAAGAGAGCATAGTGCTATGTTTCTGGCTGCTGTGTATGTTAGCCCAAGAGCTAATCCCCTTGCGGCTCTCAGAAAACTCTATGATACCATCAACGCGCTAGAGACAGCGCACCTCGATGCTGTATTTATCGCTGCAGGTGACTTGAACCAGTGCAATTTACGGACTGTACTCCCCAAATATTACCAACACGTTAACATTCCCACTCAGGGCAAGAACACTCTGGATCATGTTTACAGTAACATACGTGGTGCTGCGAAGTACAGACTGAGGAAAGCCATCACAGCGGCCAAGAGGCAGTACAGAGAGAAGTTGAATGGCTTCTATTCTACTGCTGACTCCGGACGGATGTGGCAAGGCCTGCAGCACATCACAGACTACAGGACCACCACCAGCATCATCAGCTCCACAGACAGCCTGCCGGATGACCTCAACACTTTCTACCCCCACTTTGAGACCTCCAGCCACAGCACAGAGAGGAGGCACACACACAC
>NW_018128126.1:14305-14544 GCF_001952655.1 Monopterus albus
CCCTCCGACACCCTCTTTGAGACCTCCAGCTACAGCACAGAGAGGAAGCACGCACACACCTGGTGCACCCAACCCCCCACCTCCACTCCACTAACTGTCCCAGGCCAGGTACGCACAGTCCTGAGGAAGATCAACCCCCGCAAAGCAGCAGGACCGGACAACATCGTCCCCCTTCCCAAGGAGAGTCCAGTCACCTGCCTGAACGACTACAGGCCAATGGCACTCAACCCAATCATTAT
>NW_018128126.1:15563-27733 GCF_001952655.1 Monopterus albus
GCGGGGACGAAGCAGCCTACAGGAGGGAGGTGGCCGGTCTGGTGTCATGGTGCAAGGACAATAATCTCAGCCTCAACACGGACAAGATGTGGCATGTCACCTAGGATCCTCAGCAACTTCTACAGCTGCATCGTCAAGAGCATTTTGACCTGCTGCATCAGTGTCTGGTATGGCAGCACTACTGCTATGGACTGCAAGCGCCATAATTGCACATTGACTGCTGCACATGCTGCTCCCATGCCGCATACATTCTCTTATTATACTCATATATTTTTATTATATTGCTGCATTTGCTGCTTAAAGTGCCTTAGATTTTGTGTTATTCATTTATCTACTTTATATTTCATTTGTATTTTGTGGCATTCATGTGGATGGCAAAGTAAGAATTTCATTGTACAGGGAAACACGATTCCCAACTGTGGATATGACAAATAAACACTTTGACCTTGACCTTTGACCTATACCAGGGAAAACCGATTACAGGCAATGGAACTGGCCTGTGGTGACATAGATGTGCAGTCTTGTCAAGGCTGGATCCACCACACCAGAGGGTTTTTTGCCCATTGCCTGGCAAGGGACAACATTGTCTGCGACGTAGATGAAGCGTCTGGCCGGGTGCAGCTCAAAGACGTGATCCTGAGACAGAATAATCTTTCTGATGTTTTTTTTTCCTCTTCTTCTGTTTTTGATCAGAAAACAGGTTTTTGGTAAATTCACCATACGTAGATCTAATTTCTTTTGTTTTATGTATTTTTATTATATACAATAAACTTTTTTTGTAACTACATGCTCTGGATGCTGTGTTCTCCATTTTTTGATGTAGAGTCTAATACAGTTTTTCTTGATTGCTTTGACCTGTTTAAAGAAACTAGGACCCACTCAGTTTCCATCATCACTAACCCAGTAGAACAGAAGACACATATTGCAAATGTGTAAACACATTCTCATTGGATTGACACATTTTCCCACCCTTTTGCAAAACAGTTAACAGGGATGTCTATCAAGCAGTCCAAACTCCATTGTTTTAGCTATGGTAACCAAAGAGAAACCATCTATTCCTAACTATTAGAAACTACCAAGATCAGTGTGAAATCACTAAAGCACCTGTTTGACACTGCTTCACACAAATCTTCAATTAGCAATCAGTCTGTAGGCCTGATAAAAAAGGGGCCAGGTTCTTGTTGTTCTTTGCCAGCATGGATGGAGGAGGTCTAAGGCAGATGAGAGTCGGAGTAAGAGGTAGAGGGGTCCAAGGAAGAGGAGTCCGTGTGCGAGGTGGAGGTGTAGTTGGAAGGGCTCAAGTTTCAGATGAAATTTGGGCAACTATTATTGATCACGTTATCAATCATGGCCTTTCTCTTAGAGAGGCTGGACAAAGAGTCCAACCTGTTCTAAACAGAAAGACTGTTGCTTCCATTGTCAGAATGTTTCGACAGGAGAACAGGTAATGTTGCTGTACATTAGATAGAGAAATATCTTCAGTGATATACTTCATCTGTTTCCTCATTCCCATTACATGTATTCTTTATAGAATCCAAAGGCTACCATTCTCTGGTGGTCAAGGGACAATTTTTAGTGCTGAGCAGGAGGCGGCCATTGTAAACATGAACATAACATAAGACTGCGTGAAATCAGGGAAGCAGTGATCACAGATCAGGGCACATTTAGGAATATCAACAACATGAGCTTGACCACCATTGACCGCATCCTAAGAGGGAACCATATGACCATGAAGCAGCTCCATAGAGTTCCATTTCAAAGGAACTCTGACGTTGTGAAGGAGGCCAGATGCCAGTTTGTGGAGGTAAGTTCTGCCCTACCCACTGAGCCACATCTTGCCCCATATGTACTGTAATGCCTTGTCATATCATGCAGTTAGTGAACTAGAGTCACCTTTCATTGCAATTTTGCCTTTTTTTAACTTAGGGAATAATGGAGCTTGAAGTTGAGGGGGCACATCATGTCTTCATTTATGTTGATGAAGCCGGCTTCAATCTCAGCAAAGTGAGAAGACGTGGAAGGAACCTCAGTGGGCACAGGGCCACTATCACAGTTCCAGGACATAGGGGTGCCAACATAACCATGTGTGCTGCCATCTTCAACGATGGTGTCCTATGCCATATCCCCACGATTGGCCCATACAACACCGAACGCCTCATAACATTCCTGAATGCACTTCATGAGAGGCTGATCCCACGTCCGTTGAGGCCTGCGTTGAGGCCTGGCATGCCACTCTTCATCATTATCTGGGACAATGTGGCGTTCCACCACTCCCGCGTTGTCAATGAATGGTTTGGAGTACACCCTCGTATGAGGAAGCTGTTCCTCCCAGCATATTCCCCATTTTTGAATCCCATAGAGGAGTTCTGCAGTGCTTGAAGGTGGAAGGTTTATGATCACCATCCCTATGAGCAAATGCCCTTGCTGAATGCAATGACTGTGGCTGCCCAACAAATAGGTGCAGAGGAATGTCAAAGTTGGATAAGGCATGCAGGAAGATTTTTCCCTAGGTGCCTTGCAAGAGAGGATATTGAATGTGATGTGGATGAGGCCATGTGGCCATGTGTATATGATTGACTCATGTGTTTGTGATCTGAAAGCAGTTTGATTTTGAGTGTGGGTGAAATGGTTTTGAAACAATTGTTTGATTTTGCCAGAACTGTTGTTGAACACCCCCAGGTATGCCCACATCACCCCCGTTCTTCTCTCACTAGATTGGTTGCCAGTACAGTTTAGAATTGACTTCAAGGTGCTACTATTTGTATTTATGTCTATAAATTCTCTACTGCTAGAGCTACAGTCCATAACTGAGCTGGCGGTTTTTAAGTCAACTCTAAAAACCCACCTTTTTAGACAGGCCTTTGGTGTTTAACCCGTCTTACCTCCTCCGAAGAGACATTTTTAACTTGTTGTTTTATTCCAGTTGTATTCTGGTATGGAAGTTTTTTTACTGTTTCTGCCTTAAAATTCTGTGTTTTATTTTGTTTAAGTTTTATTGTTTTAGTAGTGTTTTTTTGCAGTTATACATGTTCTGCTGTGAAGCACTGTGGGCTCTGCTGGAGTTGTAAAGTGCTATAAAAATAAAGTTGTATTATTATTATTATATTATTAAGAAGTACAACACACATACAGTGTGGGGAATGAGGCCTTAGAGACAGCCAAGAAAAGCCTCACAGCCCTGGCCACCCGGCTGAAGAGGTACACCAGGGAGTGGTGGTTTCAAGAAATGTGTTTTGGCAATTAAGAAAAACTGTAACTGTAACAGTACATCACTGAGTGTTTTCACATCTCCTCTAAAAATCTATATCAGCCATACTGTCAAGTATCCACTTCCTGTTTTCTGACCTCTACCATTAGTTTTATGGTTTTGCTCATCCACAAATGGCCATTGTAAAGCCATCACATTCTTTCATTAGATAGCATCAAGCTGCTGGGCCTAAAGGCAACTTTGGAGCAACACACACAGAGGTCACAAAGACATGAACAATATTTATGACCTTTCATTGAATAGTCAGAGACAGAGACATCCTGAAACAGACAAGGCCATCACTAACAACATTAGCAATTCGTATTTAGCCCCTCCAATGGCATTTACACTGCTAATTTATGGCTTACTGACTTTCACTAAACATCAGTGATAATGCTGCCCCATGAAAAGGACGTACATGAAAACTTCCCTGAATACAAAGTGTTTTCTACCAGTGATGAGACTGATTTTAAAGTTATAACTCAGTTATAGCAGGTTAAATGGCAGCTAACATTCCCCTAACAATGTGGTCGGAAGAGTAAAAAGCACAGATGTAACTAATACTGTTAATGATGACTCTAGTATATTTAGGTTTGCCAGTTGTAACCTGAATTGAGCCTGTGCCATACCTACAGCCATTGTTAATGTTATTTCCTTGCCTGCCTGTCATGGCATGTTTATTATTATTATTATTAATTTAAGAAATAAAGGCCTACTGTTTCTTGTTATGGCCCAGAAACACATGAGTCAATTGCAACTTTGGACATTTCACTTTTATTGAAGGTAATACAGGCAGAAGCAGGAGGGGGGATGATGACGGGCTCAAATAGTCAGGGGTCAACAAGCAACAACAGAAACTCCAGGCAAACAGAGCAAATGTGCAGGCAAAAGGACTAAGTGCTAAGGACTCTGATGGTTTTGATGCAGGGGGCATGGAAGGTGAGTACCTCAGGATGAGCTCCCCAAGGGCTGTGAACCAAAATGCAGCCAAATAGACTATCTAGATAAGCAGCTTGCTTACATTTTGGCAGCACAGCAAACCATGGCAGCATTACCAATAAATACCACATTAGCTAATGTACTGTAGCTCACTAACAGCTATGTTTTTTAGCTAGTTACAGCAGCAAACAAATAGACCTAGACAGCTGTCTTTTTGCATTCAAAGTATGGATGTATTTAGTGAATTCAAAGCTTTTTCATTTTATAGTTCACATGTATAATTCATGTATTTTGTACCGGCATTTGTGCTAGTGCTGCCCCCTGAAAGTCATCTAGTCAAATCACTATAGTTGAGAGAGCCACCAGTCGACTGAGACTCTTCCAGTCGAGCCTTTGTTTTATTTTATTTTATTTTTGTCAGCCAGTGTGTTTTACAATAGAAGGCAGCGCCAGCCCCCATCATTTGACCTTTTCCTCATTTTCATATGCCAAGCTGCAATTTGCTTAATACTTGCTCCTGTAGTTGGGGGGAAATTCCCACAGTGACACTGTACTATGCATGTATTAAAGTCTAACGATACTATTTAGCAAACTGCTGCCCAGAACAAGGAGAAAAGGGCAGCAAAATTCACTAGGACAAGACACATAAAGGTGAGATTTGTACATTATTCTAAGTGTTTTCAAACGTCATGGTCTACTTTTACAACAGAAAAGACTGATGGTTGTGACGATATAGCTGGTTTTGCATATGTGCATCTGGTTTGTTTGCACATCTCAGTTAAAGTGTAACGTGCAGCTGTTTACCTACAGTTTCTGCAACATGCATCCATCAGAATGAGACAAAGTTAAAAAAAAATGCATTGAGAAAACATTTTGAGGAATTATAAATCAGATGAATCATAAATAGATTTTTTTTTTTAATTTGAATAATAATCACCTTTATTTGGCCAAGTATGTTACACACAAAGAATTTGTTCCCAGTACAGAACCGAGGCAGCCATCTGTGGCGCCAACTCAACCAATGACTCTAGCCATTGGGGGCAACTTGGGGGTTCAGTGTCTGGCCCAAGGACACTTTGACATGTGGACTGCAGGCACCGTGATTCGAACCTCCAACCCTCCAGTTGGGAGATGACCGCTCTATCCACTGAACCAAAGTCACCCATTCTTATATTATTCAGCAGTGTAAGCTGGCATGCATCAAACATAACAGCGTGTGCTGGTGAGATGAGAGAAATTTAGGAAAATTTGTTATTACCATGTCTCAGAAAAAAAACTGCCTCTGGTTTCAACAAAGATACAAGTGATTGAGACAAATCAATATGGCAGCCAGAGATATGATCTATTGTCAATATAAATAGGTCACGATTTAAATCTTATGCAGCTGTCTTATTGATTTTTAAATGCTCAGAAATATGCTCCCATCACTCTTTTGCATTTGATTACTTATGTTAATGTGGTCAATTTTTTTTTTATATTTCTCTCTCTGTATATACAGGACATATTTGTAAAATAACATACCACTGGCAGATGTAGGGCCAATCTGTATCTCTGATTAACCATATATGAGATCAATCATGTGATCATTTAAGAGTTTGTCTTAAGAGTAACTTTTACACTTTGCTGAAAGTCAGAGACAGTCACTTGATTAATGTGTTGTTATTACTCACAGTGGTCTTTGATTCATCATTTGCTAGAGCCTAATGGGATAATAGTGATGCCTTATGCCTGTGTATGAAATAGTTTACTAACACAGTCTTGTCAAAATGGGAAGACCCTCCTAGTATTCTGACTTGGGAGTGTTCATATATCATCCAACATGGTTACACCTACACTGTTTGACGTGTCATACCAGATAAATATCCTGACCCCAAACCCAAATTTATTGAGCAACAATTCTAAAACTGTAAGGCAAAAATGAACAACCTTGGCCTCATGTGGATAAATAACATTTGGGAAATCTTGAATTAAGTCTCCCTGTCATTACCAAGGCAAGAGTGAGATTTGCAAAAGTCCAGCACCTAATCAGTCTAAAGCTGCATTTCCAGTACTGGACCCTAACGGGCTGTAGACCCAGTACTTCCCTTAGCCATCACCAAGCATAGGAGTGGACCATCCTGCTTTGTTTTTACACTGTATTTTCTCTCTGTCCATCTCTGTTTAGAGTAGGGAGGGGCTGCTCTTACACACAGTCAGCTGTGTGCTTACTCACGGTGCTTGTAATGCTAATGCTTAAGGTGTGAAGACGCAGACATTTAACCAATCACAGGCAACTGCTCTGCTCGCACACATAAAAAAATATATCCAAATATTTTTCACAGTTGGGCTGACAGTCCAGCTGTTTGGAATACACCTGAGACCTAAACCTGTCCTAAGTTAAACAGTCCCATATGGGCTTTTCATAAGGACAAAATTGCAAGGAATGTTTTCTTTTTATTGTAAACAAATAATAAATCACTCTTTTCCTTTTATGGAAAGTACTTTAACTACTCGAATCACTATGCAAATATGAATGTACCAGCAAGCTGCAACAAAATGTAGTTAAACTACTACCTGAACTACATGTAGGTTGCTGCTCTCCGGCACTGGCTATGTCTGCCGGCTTGTGTTGAAGTAAAACTTATTAATGTAACTTTAAGACTAACATATGTCTCCACCATCAAGTTGTTTGTTTATATCCAGGAGCAGGTCTCTTGTCATTTTTGGTAAATGAGTCATTGAAACCTCAGTGGACAATCGTCTGTGGGAAAGTTACAGTATTTGATCAGTTTACAGACATCTTATACATGTCAATGCTAGATATCGTGCCAGTAGAAACCCTTCATGTATTCCTTGTTTTCTCTGCTACAACTAATCACCATGGAGAAATTATATTGGTTTCGGTCTGTGGGCAGTAATTTAATCAAAAGAACATGTTTCTATTACTATTCAGGGAGGGAGTGTCCTGGAGCCACAGCTGATTTCAGGTAATAATTTCACCACCATTGTACTAGGACAAGCAAAGAAGAGGTAGGAGGAGGAAGCAGTGGGCTGAGGGAACAAGGAGAGGTGTTATTATGGCAGGAGAGATAGAAGTGGAGGAAGGGACCAGAAGAGCAGTGTCAGCAGGGAGCCATCAACTGAACCACTCCTCCTCACATCCCCTTTGACAGATAACTGAGCTGAAGGTTAATGTAACAGCCATTTGTATGTTTAGACATGCCTGGTGATATACAGGCACAGGTTTACCAGCAGAGTCATTTACTTCCCCCTGTATCATCTTACCTATTGTTATCCCTTGAGGGATCACACAGTATGTAATATCCAGCAACCAGCGGGAATTTTCAAATTTATTGGCTCCATCACTGGCTGAGGCCTGCACTCTGCTGTGCCAGCACTGTTTTGCGATTTGTGGGCTGTTACATCAAATATAATGTTACATGACAAACAATTCCTATTATATCCTCTTTACCAACTGATCTTAGGTCATGACCCTGAACATTCTTCTGCTAAAAGCTAAAAGTTCCTCCAGTTTAAACTTGCAGTAGAATGGACCTGACAAACTCCAGAAATTACCATGATGAAAAATAAGATTCAACACTCAATTTCAGATGTTTGGGATACTGTACATTACAGGGTCGATGATGCCAACATCTTCAGAGAACATCTTCATAATATCACCAAGCTAGACAGAATTTATGGCTGCTCTGGATGGGCTCGACCCAATGTTGGTTTGTAGTGTCAGCAAGACTCATGAAAGTCACTGGGACTAGTCAAAAAATAGGCAGACACATAGCACCCAGTAAAACTTATGTGACACCATGTGTCATTTTCAAAAAGATTAAACATCTGGGATATAACATGTAAACTAGTGAACTTTGGTAGGCAGATTTTGTATCTTTGGACAGAGCCAGGTTAGCGGTTTGCCTGTTGTCACAGTTTATACTATGCTAAGCTAACAGTCTGCTGGCTGTATCTTTATATTTATTGTACAGATTTGTGATTTGATTCAATATTTAAATTTGACTTTGCAAGAGAGCATCATCCAACCAACACCACGTTCATGTTCTCCTTCAAAAATCCTTGGCTTTCATCAAAAGAAATCATGTTTTGCTCCATTCTCAGTGTTGTCATTCTGAAACTGTCAAAACTGTGTCAGACCAAAACCACAAACAGAAACAAGCATTGAGAACAATACCATGTAGGGTTTATTTATTTCTTTAATTTTTGACTCTACTGCTCTTACAACCCCCAAATCAAAAATGGGGACAGTATGTAAAATTAAAATTTTAACTGAAAATAGTGACGTGTAAACTGTCTGTGTCCTGTATTATATTGATGCAGTCACCTGTTTCACATGGAATCATCATTTTATTGTTTTACCTCATTACTGGCCCTGAAATGCAGCTGACCCAACTTTTTTTGGAATGTGTTGCAGCATCAGAATTGAAGTGAGTGTTTATCTTGAACAAAGAATAAAATTGATGAGGTATCACATCAAATAATGTGCTGCTGTGTTTTTTTCAATGTGATACAGGACACAGATGATTTACACATCACTATTTTCAGTTTAAATTTTGATTTTACATATGGTCCCCACTTTTTCTAATGTAAGGTTGTAGGCTTTATATTAAATTATATATCATTGGATTTGATAAAAAAAAAAAAAGGTTAAGCAATATAATTCAAAATTTGTTTCTGGTCTGTCTTATTGTACAAACCTTAGCAAATCTCAGGATTTGTACTGTTGGTAAAGCATCATAAAACATTTAAAATATGTTGTCATGCTTAGGTTTATTGAAAATCTTGAAAACCCTGAAAACCTCAGAGTGACAACCGCACATAAACCAATAGCAGACTTCGGCTCTGAGCCTGGAGTCCTGGAGGCTGATGGATGAGGATCATCTACCCAGAGAGCAGCTGAGATATCTCTCTCTTCTACATGGACAAGGGCCAAATGGACAAAAAGCAAATGTTCCCATTGGGACAAGAGCAGAGTACAGTTTTTCCTCCTGCAGAATTCCTCTATAAGAGTGGGGGGACTGGTTAATCAGCTGCACCTGTTGCAAACTCTGGGATTGCTTGCTGGGAATACACACACATGGGCATTCACACATACGTATGTCCACACACCCATATGCATGTAAAAAAAAAACCAAAAAAAAAAAACACAAGCACACACAAAAATGCACAGAGATCCAAAAGTTGGTGGGAACATGCCTGTGCAATTGGTCAGCCTCTCTGGAGGTAGCCAAGGTCAGAAGCCAGTGCTACACAGTGTTGTGATTGTTGCTTTCACATCTCATCAGAAACTGAGGGACTTTCCACTGCAGCGAGCTCCAGCACGAAATGGTTTATGCATACATGATGTTATCCCTTAGTGCGTCATAGCACATTTGGAAGACGTTACTTAAATTGCGCTATAGGCCAGATTCAACCCATGAATGACATCTCTCAACTGCATATTCTTATTGCTTATTTGTGTTTCTAAAAAATATTCATAGAAGTAATAATGTCAAGGTTGCTTGAAAGAATCCTGCTTTGGCTAGTACTGAAGCTTTGTCGAATATTTGCGTGGGCTCAAGTCAAATGACAACAAGTCAGAGGAGGAATAGAGGGGGCATATGATTTTGATGATAATTCCTCCCAACAGTTGTGCATTTGTTCATGCCCAGACTGACGAGCTAATGTGGGGCAGAACTTTCCAGCCCCCTATTAATCCAATTATCTGATTGGTCACTGTAGTATTTCTCTCATGAGATTAACATTCCTCTTCTGTTTGCCTTGATTGTCACCATTGGTTCTGGTCAATACATCAGGAAAATGGCAGAGAAATTTCTTACAATGACAATGTAATGACTGAGGCTGGGAGAGGCAGTTCTGTTATGAGCATTTGGTCCTGTAAGGCAAATTACATTTATGTATGTAAAGATGTAAAGTCAGTGTCTTTTTTTAATCCATATGAACTGTAATAATAAGCCTGAAGCTATTTCTATAGTTTACTTTATGCCACACTGATCAAACAGATTAGATATTAACTGTATCTTAATGGATCTAGCATTTAGTGACGTAATACAAGGCATGACCTTGCACAGTGTGTGATACCGTATACAGGAAATATGTTAAATGTAACCTAAAGTAACAACAAATTTCTGTACTTCTTAGAGTGTATTCAGCCATGTGCACTCTACCTTTGACAACGGCGTGTAACCACCCACTAGGAGCGCTAGTTTAGCACAGATACTAATGCAGAACATCTGCTTTTTCCAGCATACTGGAAATGACATTATGTCAGTGACTTCACCAAAGCAAAGTGTGAAAATGTGCTGTGGAGTATTGCATCTATATTTGGAGAACCACAGAGCTCAGACCTAGCTGGATAAATGAGGATGATGCTGTTAGCAATAGGTGAAAATTCGGTGATAAACAAATGATTTCTGCACTCAGTCCATGTGTGTCTCGTTAGTGTAATGTGACCCAGGACATACAGATTGAGAATGAGCGCAAGATGCAAGAGAGATGGGAGATTTGAAGCTGCTTTGGCTTTGGGTGTGGCAGTTGGATGATGGTGTCTAACTGAGTGTTCATCTCACTGAGGCATTTCAGTTGTTAGTGTTGGCTAGCATGCTGTGTGGTTACTAACTTATGTTGTGGGTCTGGCCTGAGGGGGAGATTTCCCTCTTTTTCTCTGTCCCTCACTCGCTTTCACTCTGATGACACAAACACACACACACACACACACACACATACATGGTGCACACATGGCATGCATACATGCAAAAGTGGAAGCTGGACCTAGTTCATCACAAAATAAATTAGCCACACTGACTGAAGTAATTAGTGTCAAATGTATGTGCAGTAAATATTACATATTTGAGATAGCTTATAATTTGTTTGTTTAATCATCAAAACTTGGAAGTCACACATTGCATTTGTCCAGTATAATTTGTCCAGTCAATGATATAATGGCTGTGGAGAGCCAGGAATTTGTTATGAATGCAGTTTAAATACAAGTTCAGTGTTTTGGTCAGTACAACAAATATGATTAGTTTTACACATGAGAAATACACTGTTCAAAAAAATAAATAAAAGAATAAGGGCTATATTGTGGAGTTTACCTCTTCTCCCTGTGCCTGCGTGGGTTCTCTTCGGGTACTCCGGTCTCCTCCCACAGTCCAAAGACATGCAGCTTAGGTTGATCGGTGACTCTAAATTGCCCCTAGGAGTGGGTGTGGGTGTGTGTCAGCCCTGTGATAGACTGGCGACCCACCCTGCTTCTTGCCCAATGTCAGCTGGGATTGGCTCCAGCCCCCCGGTTACCCTCTTTAGGATAAGTGGTATATATAATTATGGATGGATAAATAGCACATCGGATCTTGATGAACAAATTATTCATCAGGGCGCACCATCTGTAGACTAATTACAGGAGGCAGCTAGAGATGATCTGCAGTTGGTGTTTGGGAATCCAAATCCACATTAAAAAAATTACACATAATAACACATGAAAGCAGCTTGTGCTCCAAGATACTATGCATAACAAACACCCTGTAGACATCTCTATTAATCCTGTTAGGCAGCAGGTACAGTCAGTCCAAACTCACTGTGCGTTGCTGTCACTGTTAAGTTACACTTTCTTCAAATGAACAAGTTTCACAGGGACATACCTTTGCTACTAGGTAGGTAGGACTTTATTGATCCCACAATGGGGAAATTCCTGTGTTCCAGCAGCAATAGAAAGCAGGGATTTCCTACTGCAGGGATATACAGTATACCACAGAAGTGAGTACACCCCCTCACATTTTGTAAATATTTAAGTATATCTTTTCATGTGACAACACTGACGAAATGACACTTGGCTACAATGTAAAGTAGTGAGTCTACAGCTTGTATAACAGTGTAAATGTGCTGTCCCCTCAAAATAACGCAACACACAGCCATTAATGTCTAAACTGCTGGCAACAAAAGTGAGTACACCCCTAAGTGATAATGGCCAAATGGGGCCCAA
>NW_018128126.1:28640-46545 GCF_001952655.1 Monopterus albus
TTGGGCCCCATTTGGCCATTATCACTTAGGGGTGTACTCACTTTTGTTGCCAGCACTTTAGACATTAATGGCTGTGTGTTGCGTTATTTTGAGGGGACAGCACATTTACACTGTTATACAAGCTGTAGACTCACTACTTTACATTGTAGCCAAGTGTCATTTCGTCAGTGTTGTCACATGAAAAGATATACTTAAATATTTACAAAATGTGAGGGGGTGTACTCACTTCTGTGGTATACTGTACATTGTGTCTGTTGTTGCATCTTATGACAGTTTGATCAGCTTTGAAAGCAGCTGTAGGTGGACATAAAGTGGGCAACACATCCACTGGCTGAGTGCTCTGGCAGACCACAATCAGTTTCATCACAAAGGTAGTGATTGCATATGAGTTATACTGTATTATTATTTTAAAAACACTGGGATGTTTATAAAGTTACATGTGAGAGCCCTGTAGGCTTCACACACTGGATGCAGCTGTGAATAAATTACACTATATGATTGCTGCTGGTTACAGGATCAGAGACTATATTTCTTCCATGCACAAAAGCTGGTCAGTGATATTAACAGACTATTGGCTGAAATTTATGTACAAATCTTCTGCATAAATAGTAATGTCACCTGCAGATACAGGAGAAGAGACAGGGAAAGAATCTTTCTTCATATCTTCATATATTTCCATCTCCTGACATGAGTGAAATTAGTCAGTCAGGCTTCCATCCTGCTCTTTAAAGGGGATGAGAAGAGCTGGTTTGGTTGGACATAAGTAAAGCCAGCCATGACCCCACCTGCTTGCCATGCATTCCTCCATCTGATAATGTACTCTGCCTCTCCTCCGCAATACGCCTGGTAACTCCGTCTGTGGTCACCAATATTGCAGAACACACCCAATGTGTCCCTTGCACCTGGAGTTTAGAAACAAGTTTAGCACTGCACCCTATTGCAGGAAAATACAGCCCAGTGTGTTTATTTCCATACAACCAAAACCATGACCTTTCCCAAAGCAAATTCTTTTGTCATCTAAACCCCAGATGGGACTGGGGATCCAGTCCAGTTCAACTATGGTACTGTTATGCAAGTCCCCAGCAACAGCGCTAGACTATGATGCAAATTTGGCCAAACCATGTTACTACAACATCTGCCCAAAAAGCCTGCCGTGTAGCTGTGGGTGGAACCCAGGCCCACCCAATCACAAGAGTTAGGGGAGAAAAGCTGCTCTTCCAATGAAATAGAGTCAATAATTAACGTGTGACCAATAAAAATAAAGCATTTGTTTTGAAATGCAGTCACGCTGGACAATAGGCATGCTGAATTTATGGCAGGAAAAGGATCGTCTGTAAAGGACAACTCCCACCTAAGGGAATAATAGAATGATATACCTGACCGGCAGATCATGGAATTGAACACCTGCTTGAAGGTGGACATGTAAGGATTTATGAGAGCCACTGTTGCCTGCTTGCCGCTGTCAGACACTTTTGGTGACAAGGCTCAAGTACAGCCCATCTGCACTCATTCTCTCAGTCACTGTGGAGGACGCAGAACACAGGCTGTTTGTACAGCAGCTGAAGAGAAAGATTGGCAGTGGCTGCCTACATATTAATCAAAGTCCATGTCTGTCACAGTAATAACTACTGTTTTATTATGCGTACATGCTCAGACCTGAAATGCCTTTTGAAACATTGCGCCACTGGCAGTTATTGCATTATGTCTTCATTTTTTTTTTTTCATTGCTAAATCAAGGTTGTCAACTCTAAGCTATAGAGAAGAGACAGTCGCTCTCAACCTCTGTTAAAGGGCTTTCAGATAGAATGAAATATGTACAGTGCAGTGCAGAGTGCACAGTATCTACAGCAGGGGTGCCCACAGCTACTTTTCAAATGACCAAGTCAAAATGATCTACCTACAGTTAAAATACTAAACAAATATTTATTTATGCCTTATGTAAACACAATATACAGTATGTTGGCGCACCTTGCATAACTGCATGAATCTTAAGGCACAATACAATTCAGTACTTTTTTTGGTCATTAGTTTACTCTGATGACTTGCACTATGCAGCCAGGGATGCATAGTCCAGACAGTAGCTGCTGGTAGCCAGCCTAAAGCAGACTTCCAAATGGTCATCAGTCATGGCGGAGTGATATTTGGACTTAATAATCTTCATGTGAGAAAATGCTGACTCACACAAATAAGTAGAGCCAAATAATGCAGTCAATGGCACATTTCCTCCATGTTTGGGTACTTATCCTCTGTAAGTTCCAAAACGGTCCATTAGCCCTGGACGTCAGCTGAATGTCAATCTGTAGTGTCAATATCTCATCCTCCACTCCAGACCAGTTCAGGTGAAACAGCGTTGCAATTTTTTATGTGAGTGAATCAACCTCAATATCTTCCCTAAATGGGTAGCACATACAGTACTGATCGAGTGAGGCAAAGTCTTGAAAGCGTTTGTCAAACTCTGATCGACAATTGTTAATCTGCTTTGTGTAGCGCACAATGTCAAGTTGTTCACATGCTTTTCGTTGCGTCTCCGGCTCTGATGCAAGGTTTTGGAAGTTCCCCAAAATGTTGCATTTTTCATTTGAAAGCATTAACTAAGCTGATTATATTGACATGAGATCTACCGACATTACCTTTGCGATCGACTGGTCGATCACGATCGACATATTGGGCATCCCTGATCTACAGTCTGTACAGTCAGAACTAATTTACTGATGGATATGTACAATTGATATTTACAGTAAGATATGTAGGGTAATGTACGATGTACAACATGGATTCAAATTACAAGTAATGGACAAGGTACATTAAGCTTTTGGAACACTAGTGCAATGAGATGAGATGGAATGAAACAGTGCAGAATAAGAAGACAACAACAAGTTACATGAGTGAACAGTTCAATGGATGTAAATTGTGCAAAGATAAAGATAAATATACAGTATCTGCATATGAACAGTGTGCAAATGAATAAAGAGCAGTCTTCTGTGAGTAGAGTATGTGAGCTGTACCTGGTAGGCTAGTGGTCAAGGCACGGCGCTCTGGGTTTGAATCCAGGTTGCGTCAGGAAGGGCATCCGGCGTAAAAACACGTGCCAAATGTCAACATGTGAGTCGTCAGTGTGACGATTCGCTGTGGTGACGCCTAAATGGGAAAAGCCGAAAGTGACTTTCTATTCTGTGAGTAGAGTATGTGCAAATTAACAGATCACTTCAGTGTTACAGGTAACAGAAGTGTATTGGATGAGTCCTGGGTGGAGAGATGAGAAGGGGTGAGGTCAGTGAAGTGGTATGGAGGAAAGCAGTGTGCGGTCAACGGGGGACAGAGTTCAGTAAGGAGACAGCTGTGGGGAAGAAGCTGTTCCTGAGTCTACTGGTTTTGGTCCGGAGGCTCCTGAAGCACCTCCCAGAAGGTAGGAGATCAAACAGTTTGTGAGCAGGGTGAGAGGAGTCCTTGAGAATGCTGCGAGCATGTCGGAGACAGCATTCCCTGTGGACACCCTCAATGGCTAGAAGTGGAGTCCTTGTGAGACATTGGGCAGTTTTCACCACCAACTGCAGCGCCTTGCGGTCGGAGGCAGAGCAGTTTCCATACCAGACTGTGATACAGCTGGGCAGGATGCTCTCGATGGCATAGCAGTAGATGTTCACCAGGACGGCTGAAGACAGGTGGTTCTTCTTTAGTGTCCTCCGGAAGAAGAGGTGCTGGTGATTCTTCTTAACCAGGCTGTGGGTGTTGGTGGCCCAGGATAGATCCTCTGAGATGAGGGTCCCTAGGAATTTGAAGCTGGAGACACGTTCAACAACCATCCCATTAATATGGATGGGGTCGTGTGTGCCTCCTTTCTCCCTCCTGTAGTCCACAATGAGCTCCTTGGTCTTATTGGTGTTAAGGAGCATGTTATTGTCAGCGCACCACACAGCCAGGTGCTGTACCTCCTCCCTGTAGGCTGTCTCATCATTGTCGCTGATGAGGCCGATCACGGTGGTGTTGTCTGCGAACTTGATGATGGTGTTGGAGCGAAGAACAGGCCTGCAGACATGGGTGAAAAGGGAGTAGAGGAATGGGCTCAGCACACAGCCCTGTGGTATGCTGAGGCCTGTTGGTCAGAAAGTCCAGAATCCAGTTGCAAAGGGAGGTGCTGATGCCCACGTCACCAAGTTTGGTGGTTAACTTGGAGGGGATGACTGTGTTAAATGCTGAGCTGATGCATCCACAAACAGCATTCTTGCATAAGTGTTGTTGTTGTCCAGGTGTCTGAGTGCAGTGCTATGGAGACTGCATCCTCCGTGCTCCAATTCCTTCGTAGGCAAATTGGTGGGGGTCCAGTGTAGGTGGGAGAAATGTTATCAGGCGAGCCAGGACCAGGTGCTCGAAGCACTTCATGATGATGGGTGTGAGTGCTACAGGGCAGTAGTCATTCAGGCACATCGGGGTGGAATGTTTTGACACTGGCACAATGGAGTCAGTTTTGAAGCATGTTGGCACACCTGCTTGGGCGAGGGACATGCTAAAAATGTCCGTAAAGATGCCGGCAAGCTGTCCTGCACATGCCCTGAGCACACGTCCAGGAATACCATCAGGGCCAGCAGCCTTGCATACAATGATCTGGCTCAGAGCAGCTTACATGTCAGCGGAGGTGAGTGTGAGTGCCTGGTGGGCTGCAGAGGGTCTGGGCTTGACAGCTGTCTCCTTGTTGTCTCGGTCAAAGTGAGCATAGAAGTCATTTAGCTCATTGAATAAAGAGACATCTGTGGTTGTTGGGGTGGAGTTGCCTGGCTTGTAGTCATTGATGACCTGGATGCCCTTTCACATACAACGGGCATCAGAGTTTGTGAAGTGTTGTTCAACCTTTAGCTTGTAGCGGTGCTTGGCCTTCTTGATGCCCCTCTTCAGGTTGGCCCTGGATAAGCTGTAGACCTGTGCATCACCAGATCTGAAGGCAGAGTTGCGTGCCTTCCACAGGAGCCACACCTCCTTGTTCATCCCTGTCTTCTGATTTGGGTACGTGGTTGATCTGTTTCTGGGTTGTGACACTGTCAGTGGTAGTGTTAATGAAGTCCAGCACAGAGGAAGTGTAGGTGTCAATGTCCATGTGTCCTAGCCAGACCAAAATAGAAAATGCAGATATAAGCTATCACCTAATGTTACTCACGTTACCGTAATATTAGAGGTGTAGTGCTATTTGATGAAGTACCAGAGTGCACCTATGACGTGGGTACATGCACATGGACGGTTAAGTTGTAGTCTGTTTCGAGGGCCATGTAAACACTTTTCAATTGTAATTGTAATTGCCCACATCATCAAATGTTAGATTGACTTTATTCTCTTAACAATCTGAATAAGTAGCCATTTGTAACAGGGTGATTGTTATAGCCATAACTAGGGCGTAATCTCCACAGGGGACAGGTTCCACCCAAAATATAAAAAACACTTGTCATGTCTTTCATTAAAATGCCTCCTAAATCTCTAGGAAAACATATGCTCTATGCTCCAGTGTTAAACCGACTCCAAAATGTACTGATTGTTCAGTGACCTCCTCCTGCTTCATGCTGGTTTACATGTCAACCAGCAACAGTGAACACATCAGCTGTGCGTAGGGCTTGTGACTGGTCAGCATGTGCCAAAGTTTGGCCATCCTATGCCCTGCTTGTGTCATATAGACCTACAGCTGATCATTCGCAGGTACACAGGGAAAACAGTCTGTTTAAATCCCAGCATCACTTAAGTTAAATGTAAAATCTGCTTGTATTGCTGATCATCGTATTTAATGTTTGTCTACATGGCCCCTCCTGGAGATGATGCTCTAGTTTGTCAGTCTGGTTGATCTGAGTTTCAATCTGTCACTTGTCTTTTGTAAATGGAGTCTGTAGTCTGCACTCAAGTCAGCACTGGAGCCAACCCTAGCTGACTTTGGGCGAGAAGCAGGGTACACCCTTCACAGGTCGCCAGTCTATCACAGGGCTGACACTAAGAGACAGACAAGCACACACACTCACATTCGCTCCTACAGGCAGTTTAGAGACGCAAATCAACCTACACCTCATGTCTTTGGACTGTAGGAGGAAGCTGGAGTACCCAGACTGAACCCACACAGGGTCAGGGAGAGCATGCAAACCCCACACAGAAAGACCCTGGGTTGGCTGGGGCACCAACCTGGAACCTTCCTGCTGTTAGGCGACATTGCTAACCACCACGCCGCTGTGCCGCCCAAACACACAACTCTGCAATATGAATACAGTACTTTGAGCAGTCAGGCTCTGGTCTGTGTTTTTGAAAACAAAGCGCCATCTAATGGTGACACTGTGCAAATCATGGAATAGCTCTTTAATGGTTGTGTTTACTATGGAGTCTAGACATGCCTTATCAGGCCAGGAGAAGGGGGACTCCTGGAAGGCTGCTGGCAACTGCTTGCCAGCTGAAAGCCATTCAGATGGGAAGGGACATTCTGAGTGGCTGCATCTATATGTGTGGATGGAAATATCCAGAAGCCACCCAGCTCATCTGGCAGGAGACTTGGCTTGACATGGTCTATAGGACCAAAAATGAGGAAGTATGCAGAGCATCTGGGTAATTTTTATTGCTGAAATCCGGAAGCATGACAAGTATGCGCCACTGAGTGACTCATGGGAATGAATAGGTACTGTCTAGCAATGCTGTATTTAGTTCTCCTTTAGTACATCCATGACTTAACTGCAGCAGAGGTGCCAGGAGGTGTTTAACAAATGTAGTGCTTCATTCATTAACAAAAAAGAAATTGCATTTGAACCTAATCCAGCTGGGAAAACATTTTAGCAGTATATGAATGTGGTTTGTAGGAGACAGGGTTGAGGAAGAAAAGCTCAGCAGCACACTATGAGCAAACCCTTTACACACAGTAACATCAACATTACATTACATTATTATAATATATTTCATATTTATTTTTAAAATATTGTTTTATACAGATAAATATCCTTAAGCAATGATTTATATCTATTAATCATGTTGGTTGTGTGCTTTTAAAAGAGCATCAGCTGGAGTTTATAATTCAGCAATTTACACCTGTGGATACACCTATGCCCACCCACTACACACACACACACACACACACACACACACACACACACACACACACACACACACACACACACAAAAACACTCACACACACATGTTGTGTTTCCCTTACTTTAGGGAACATTACATTGGCTTACATTCATTTCCTGAAGACTTAGTGGGCATTCACTAATCTGATGAAAATGCAACTCCCTGCTGCATAGGTCGAGGGTGAGGGGTTGTGGGGGGAGTGTTGTAGGCATGTACAATATACTGTAGTCATGTTGTGACAAGTTAATGTGAGTGGCTTCATTCACATTTCCAGCATGGTAGTTTCTGTTGTGTTTTGTTTAGTCATGCTGCTGACATAGCCTACTCTACCTTAGCACCAATTCTACCACCAGTGTGTTGGCACTGATAGATAAATAACACAGTTTAACATCCATTACATTCAAAAATGCATAACATGTTGTTATGGTGCATTAACTGTGGCCCAAATTTGACAGTG
Organism: Monopterus albus; assembly: GCF_001952655.1. NCBI lineage: Eukaryota > Metazoa > Chordata > Actinopteri > Synbranchiformes > Synbranchidae > Monopterus > Monopterus albus. The sequence goes on from NW_018128126.1 coordinate 36,179, forward strand.
GATAGCAGTGAATGCTCATGCTAACAAGATAAACAAAAGAGCCTTCTTCCTGTGGGTGTACATGCCCCGATCGTCCCCCCATACATGAATGGTCAATGCAGCGCCCTGTCGGGTGCAGTGACAGTTAAACCAGGGTCGTGTCGCTTTGCCAGAGACCCCTACAGTGCTGGTACTGGCTGCAGTGAATGCAATCTCCCATAGAAATGGTTAGGGAGGGCTATGTTTTTTTCACACCTTTGAAACTCAAATGGCTTTACCTTAACCATAACCACTACTTGCCTAACCCCAACCCTTCCTCTAACCTTAAACCAAGGCATCACTCTGAAATGTAATGACTTGCATTTTGGGGACTTGCTTTTTATCCCCATAAGGATGTCAAGTCCCCACACTGCAACTGTGTAATGAGATTTACATCCCCAAGCATGAATTTTACCAGGCCACACACACATACTCTTACCCACAGTTTTCCTCCCCTCAGCACCTGCACTGTGATTGACAGTTGAGTGCTTGATAACTCTTGTTGACATCAGCAGTGACCTCAGACAAGGTGATGCTGCAGCAGCGGAAGCTGGCTGATGCTACCAGATGTGAGGCAACTGCAGGTTTAGACAGCTGTATGGGGAGACTCAGGGCCAAGTGAAAAGAACTGGAGTGAAGACAAGTAATTAGACTTTAGCTGAACTGTCCCAGTTCAGGGGCCGCACCCATCAAAGGCTGCGTTTGAATACCAATTGCGTCACAGCAGTGCAACAAGGCCATCCCATTCAGAAGACTCCTTCAAATGTGGCTGAGAAATGCATCCTTCTTTCACCAAGCAACAAAGGCTACAACTGGTGGATCCTTCATGGCTAACCCTACGCCAAGATTCTTTGCATGTTAGCAGAGAGCACAACAGCTGTCAAGGTTGCTAGGCAACAGGAGCAGCACTTTGTAATGAAACAGTAAGGGGAGGAAAGAAATATCAAATCCTCTGTGGATCAGACCATTTTTTGTGTCAGTCCACAGTTCAGCCTTTGTGGTATACAATGGCTTAGAAGGTGTGGCCCTTGAAGACCACATATTTTGAAAGATGTGGCCGCTGAATTGAGACACAGCTTTGGTTGCATGTTAAAGTTTAGCAAATTTGATTTTTGAAATTTTTTGAAGCTAATCACTCTTTATATATATTATATAATTGTCATTTTATTTAAAAACTAGAATAAATACAATCTCAATTCAGAAAAGGTGGGGATGGTATGTAAAATCAAAATTAAAACTGTGATAGTGATGTGTAAACCATATGTATGAAAACAATACAGCATTGATGTGATACCTCATCAGTTTTATTCTTTGTTCAAAATAAACACTCACTTCTATTCGGATGTCTGCAACACATTCCAAAAAACGTTGGGACAATGAAGTGTTTACCATGTTGTGATGTTGCTGTTACCTTTGTAAGTTCCCTTTGCCAAGCACACTGACACAACCCCAGACCATGACAGACCCTGGCTTTTGGGCTTGTTGCTGTTAACAGTCTGGATGGTCCTTTTCGTCTTTGGTCCGGAGCACACGGCATCCATTCTTTCCAAAAAAGACCTGAAACACTGATTCGTCTGACCACAGTACACATTTCCACTGTGTGATGGTCCATCCCAGACGCCTCTGAGCCCAGAGCAGTCGACTGAGCTTCTGGACACTGTTGACATTGGGGTGGCTGTGGCTCATGAGGTAGGGCAGTCGTTTCCTGACCAGCAAGTTGGTGGTTCAACTCCTGGTCTCCCTGCATGCCTAAGTGTCCCTGAGCAAGACATCTCAAATTCCTGCCGGTGGCTTGACTAGCGCCATTGTGTGTCATCATTGATGGGTGAATGGTGTATTATCTCCTATAAAACGCTTTGGCAGGTGCAACACACTGTGGAAAAATGTGCTATATAAATACAGTCCATTTACATAGAGCCTCCTTTTGGCACAGTACAGTTTACAGCAGCATTTATGGATGTAACTATGTATTGTAGTGCCTGACACAGGTGAGCTAAAGTCATCCTGAGCCCATGTGGTTATATTGCTTATAAAAGAGTGATGGTTCTTGATGCAGTGTCGTCTGAGGGATCAGAGAGCACGGTCATCCAGCTTAGGCTTGTGCACTTTACACAATGAAATCCCTCCAGATTCCTTGAATCTTTTAATGATGTTTTGCATCGTAGAGGGTGACATATCCAAATCCCTTCCTATCTTTCTTTGTGGAACATTGGTTTTAAACATTTCAGTAATTTTCTGACACATACATTGGCAAACTGACGGTCCTCAGCCCATCTATGCTCCTAAAGGAGCCACACCTGGATGTCACTGTAGTACCAAATCATGATGCAGTCACCTGTTGACGTCATCTGTTTCAATGGAATCATTTCATTGTTTGCCTCATTACTGGCCCTGAAAGTCAACCATCCCAACTTTTTTTGGAATGTGTTGCAGACATCAGAATTGAAGTGAGTGTTTATCTTGAACAAAGAAAAGGGTTGATGAGGTATCACGTCAAATAATGTGCTGCTTTTCAATATAATACAGGACACAGATGATTTACAAATCACTATTTTCAGTTTTAATTTAGATTTTATATACTGCCCAACTTTTTCTGATTTGGGGTAATATATAAGTATGGCTGGTCCAAGCTCAGTGGTTTAAAGATGTCCTGTGTCATGAACTCCAGCTCCACTTCCGGTAAGTGGCTCTTATTTTCACCTGTCACTTCCTGTCCCACCTCACTCTCACTCCTGGTCACTTTACTTCATCACACCAATTACCTTCACCTGCAGCGATTGAACACACCTGTGTATACCCTCTTATAAGCAGTTTCATCCCTCAGAGAAGATGACAGATTGTCCTGATTGCATGCTTGACAATCCAGTCAACCTGTATCTGTTGTCTCTTCATGAAACCAGACCAAACCTTTGGATTTTTTGACTCTTGACTATTCCCCTGCCTTGCACCTGAAGAAACCATGAGTAATATCAGTATGAGTGGATTTGACTCTTGGCGCATGCATTTACCTGGCCCATGTAAGACTGTGAGGTATATTATTTGTCTCTCTGGATTGCTGGAGTCACTCGGCTACTGAGCTTGGATTCCTTCCTGTGAATGAAGAAGTGTTTTCTTACCTCAGTGATTTTGTCTACTTTCACCGTGCCCTGTCTCTGAAGCAGGAGAGTCTCCACCTGCACCCCGGGTGAAGTTAGAACCGGTCACACACCCAGTTTACTTTGCAGCACTATCAGCACCTTGTCCCTCTCCAGCTCCTCTTTTCCAGTCTAATTCAACACAACCCACGTCCCCCTCCCCCTCCCTGGGCTCTTTCAATCTGGTGCTACCAAGATCTCCGCACGCCTGAAATCAGATGCCAACCTCTCCTCATCTTTTCTACTCATTGTTTTGTTAATAAAGACTCTTACCCACTACCTGTGATACTGGCCATTTAATTGGGTTCATTTTCATTAGCGGTGTGCATTTCCCACATCGTCCTGAAAGTCCTGCTGACAAACTGTTTAATTCCCACAAGCATATGTTTTTTGGTCTTTTGTTTTAGTTTGAACACTTATTTTTGTGGGTGAAAGCTTTGAAACTGTTTCTGTTTACCAGGAGCAAAGCCTCAGCAATTCCAAACAATGTTGTCATCCCTGTGATTGGCAGTGAAACATGTTTTGTTACTTGATCAGGGTGTGTGAATGGAATTTAAACAAGTTAATTCAACTGTAATGTAAATACTTCATACTACGGTTCATTCTCAGAGAGAATATTTTGGCAATTCAGAGTTCTTTTGTGAGTGCTTTTGAAGAAAGTCTGCTGAAGAGCACAAACACATCCTCTGAGAACAGTATGTTCTATTATATGCATGTCTGACTTGTGATTTAAAAGAAAGTTGTGTAAGGTTTGTTTTATTCACTACCATTTTGATGAGATATGGACCATACCGTGAACTTGTATTTAGACAGCTCCTTCTGCATGACATTAAGTGAGTGACTGCTCTGTACATTGTTGTGCATATTCATTGACATGTTTACATCAAAGAGGTCTGCCGGATAATGGGTCCCTTTCCCTTTTGTGTTGTCAACTAAAACCTCATCTTTTTGTAGTTTAAATGGTTCAGCCACTGCAAATACTGACATTTGTTTAAAAAACGTATTACCCACTAATTAAGGCATTAGTTGCAGCTTATAAACCACATAATATGCTGTAGTGGCACTACAGCATATTATGGGCATATTAGGCCTACCTAAATTATAGACTAGAGTAGACCAGTGCTCTGATTGGAAACATTTCATCACTGTTTTATAAATAATTAATTAATTTGTAAGTGCCACTTCTGGTTTTCCAGGTTTTGGAATCCCCCTTTGGCTGGTGTTTGTCTTACTTCAACATAATTAGCTTAATATGTTTAGTTAGCTCTTTAATTCATCAATTTGACAGCTTAACCTCTAAAAAGAAACACTGAGCAGCTGGACCTAAATCCGTTTATTAACCAACTTTACAGCTGCAGTTCTTATGGATTTTTTCACTGTATTAATGACTTACTGTACAAACATGTAGAATTAGCTTGGAGCTAATTCTTAGCTTGGATCCAGACATAATGATAAGAGTTGTAACAGTCCGCCACAGAGAGCAACAAGAATAAATCAAAATATTGGACTTATTTGGCTTGATGATGCACAACATGAAAAGTCAGGGGATCATCAAATCAGTACATACCTCATCATCTGGGCACTATGCCAACAGATGAGGGAATATCTTTTGGTAGGATGATGTTTATCCCTTCAGAAGTCTGAACAATCACTGCTAAGGAGCGCTGAAGAGGATACTGGCGCATCATGGACCAACACTTTTAGTTGGAATGACTTGAGAGATCAGTATGTTGGTCTGTTAATCCACCACTTTAGTTCAGACTGAAATATCTCAGCATTTCCTAAAGGACTGTCATGAAATTTTGCATGAACATTCATGGACTGTGGGATTAAGGACAATGAGCATATGTCTCGGTACATGGATCTGGGTAATATTGAGTTTTGATGATGTCTCAGTTTAATAAGTAATGGCCAATATAACAAACGTGTAGGAAGTATAGCACAATGTGCTGTAATGCATTCTTTCCTTTCAGTCAATCCAGTATATAAAGCTAATACTGTATGTTTCTGATGACATAATATTAGCATCGTGCCATCTTCACAGACACACAATAGTCCTTCATTCAACATCTCTAAAAAATATTTGGGGTGTCAAGTGACATGAATTCAGCCATATGTGGGTCAAGGTGGGCTCTAAAGTTATCAATCTGATTACAAAACAACCACATACCAAAAGTGGGAAGTTAGAAAAAAAAACAACAACTTGCTGTTCATTGTTTTTCACCCGGACAGGGGTTACCCATTTCCCGTTTCACAAAAAAAGGTGTGAAATGAAACTGAAATAACTAATTGTTTGGTCACTTGGGTTCAGCATTAGTTCTGTTTTTTTCCATGAATTCAAGTCCAATATCCTCTCTTTTTTTGCTCTGTTTTTGGTCTCTACCAACTCCAGAGTGATACATTTGGTTCTTGTTCCATCATATTCACCAGCTTCTAACTGTGTCTGTCTGTACAGTGTGCTTCTTCATTATAAACAAGTCATTGCAGCTGCCAAAAGCTACACTAATGTATGAGAGGAGTGGGTGTGAAACATGGACTGTAAAAACAATGGACAGGATAAGAGCTAACAGAAGTGAAGCCACCGTGACTTGCTCACCCACCTGGTGGCTGGTTGCAGTATAGGCTATAAATCAATTGCCAAGTTTACCAAATATCATTGGAGAATTCTAGTGTACATATTATTTATTTTGTCTCTTTACAATTTCTGTTCAAATATAATATCTACAACATTTGTGTGCTGTTGTCTTGTTTGTCAGTGTCAATTTATCATCAGTGCATCAGAATAGATTTTAATAATGAAATATGTCAGATTATTCGCTTGCTTAACTAGCCCTGACACATTTCATGAAGGAGTGACACAGTATGAGCAGGATGAGAACAAATTTCTCAGTGCAGACCAGGCAGCAGGCTAAACATGTTGAGGTGCACATTATTTGATGTGATACTTCATCAGTTTGATTCTTTGTTCAAGATGAACACTCACTTCAATTCTGATGCTGCAACACGTTCCAAAAAAAGCTGGGCAATTTCAGAGCCAGTAATGAGGTAAAACAGTGAAATGGTGATTCCATTTGAAACAGGTGACTGCATCATGATTTGGTACAAAATTAGCACCCAGGAAAGGCTGAAACCTTTAAAAGCAAAGATGGGCCAGGGACAATTTGCCACCATATGTGTGAGAAAGTTATTGAAATGTTTAAAACCAATGTTCCTCACAGAAATACAGGAAGGGATTTGGATATGTCACCCTCTACGGTGCAGAACATAATGAAAGGAGTCAAGGAATCTGGAGGGATTTCAGTGCGTGGAAACGTGTATTGTGGTCAAACAAATAAGTGTTTCAGGTCTTTTTGGAAGGAATGGACACCATGTGCTCCAGACCAAATCAAAAAGGGCCATCCAGACTGTTACCAGAAACAAGTTCAACCCCAGCTGACATTAGGTGAGAGGCAGGGTACACCTGGAAAGGTCTCCAGTCTATCACAGAGCTGACATATAGACCAACAGCCACACACACTCACACTGACTCCTATGGGAAATTTAGAGTCACCAGTCAACCTAAACTGATTCAGCTTTATTGGCTAGGTGTGTTGGACACACAAGGAATTTGACTCTGGTACAGCGTCTCAATGTACATATCCTTATGTAAGGCAGCAATGGGCAAGTAAACAATATAAGGCCAAAGGTCAAATATAACTTCCAGGTTTCTTACAGCGTTTGAGCATGGGGGGGACAGAAATGCCTAAGTCAGATATAGCCACAGCTGGGTGGGGACTAATAACAATGTACTGTATTCAGTTTTATCTTCATTTAAGTAGAAGAGATTTTGAGCTAACCAAATTTTAACATCACGTAGACAGTTCTGCAATACAACAAGCGAGAAGACCAAGAAGTTGACTGTGTAGACAATAGAGGACTGGGGGAGATGACAGAGAGCAAGTGACAAGAGAGAGAGCAGTGGCAACTGGAAGACAGAAGTAATAATCAAAAAAACATCCATGCTAGGACTGAAATGAGAAAAAACAGAAAGGAACAAAGCTAGAGGTGATCCATGCTCATACAGAATGGAAACAGATATAAGACAAAAGATGAGCAGTGCACAAAGCAAGAGGAAAGAAAGGTTTTACATAGCATAATAACCTTTCTGTGTGTCTGTAATACATTGTATTTTTAATTTATTATAGATGTTGATGTAACCACCTGACCAATCCTCACCTACGAAACTGGGAAATAGAGAGACCTGCAGCTCTCACAGTCCATCTATGGAAGTGTGCAGTGTGGAGTCATATGTAATGCCTGCCAAAACGACTTGGCTGTTGGGGCACCAGTCCCAGGCAATCTTGACTTTCTCCCTGATCTTTTCAAGTGTTAGAAATGGACTTGGTGAGAACAACATGTATGATCAAACAACCCACTGACCTGGGAGCCTGGATAAATTACTGAACCCAACAGTTAAGTTAAAATGATAACAAAGAGACGTAAAAACAGCAATTATGAGATGCTGAATGACCTCACAGAGATGCAAAACGCCTAGAGAGAGAGATACAAACTGACAGTAGAGAAAGTGAATTCCCACAAAGAGTGACAAAATTCTGAGAAAGAAATCAAAATGAAACATTGCTGGCTCTGTTTTCTTTCTCCTGTGTAGGAGTGGTAGAGGCATATCTGTGCTCAGGGACACTGAGACGGGGGGCGGGGGGCACTGTAGATTCATGTGTTCGGTGAATTAGAACTGATTTTTACAACTATGTCTGAGTCTATAAACTGTATTGGATAATATGACATGAAATTGCCTACTACACAGTCCTGTGCCTCTGAGATAGTGAAAAAAGACATGAGCAAAAACTTTAAAACCACAAGCAAACATGCCTTCAGTATGACCATATTGATTTTCCTCATAAACAGTGACCAAGCAAGCAGGTGTGCGCATGCATATGTGTAAGTGGTTGATATCCTGCACATATTGAATTCTCTGTGGCCCCCAATCCCCCCATCTCCTCTTTCAGGCAGCATCTGTCAGCAGACAGAGCCCTGTTTTCTACCAAGGCTGCAGTGGTCTGTGCCCCATGGTGCGTTACTATGGTACTGAGATACACTGGAGGGAAATAGTGTTGTCCCTACAGAGATAGTTGGGGCTAATGTTTGTACATTCCATACAGAGATTTCTGTCACGTACAAAGAGAAGGGAGGATAAAGAAAAACTAAACATCACATCCTGTTCCCACTAACATTATTTTGTTGGTTTAAGTTTCATCTCAGCATAGTTCTTTGTCATACACTAGCTCTTTTATAATTTTACCAGCATTACGTAAATGAAGAAAATGCACAAAGTGTGAAATGTTGCATTAGGGGATAGATGTATGTAGTACTTTATTTGATTTAAGGTACAGCAGTAGTAGTCAATTAGCTAGTTTCCTGCATTTTTCCTGTGTAGTGCAAGAAATATATTTGTTTTTGGGTTTCAATCATTTGTCAAAGTATAGGGGGAGACCAACTTGAACAGCAACACAAACGAGTTTCTGTTTTCACAATACGAGATGTTGGCACATTGAACTATTAGAACTACTTTGGACAACATTTTTAAGCAATTTTATCAAAGTCTTGAGGTCCTGACTGTTACTAATGACTACAGACTGAATTTCATCATCATCATCATCACCGTTCACTTTACTGCTGTACTCACACAGGTTTTTAGTTTAGTGCAGGCTGCCACATCCACTGAAAGTGTGAATGTTCAATCCAAGACATTATCTTTAGATACCAGTAAATGGCTTTAATTAATATACTCTGCCTTGTGGATTATGTTCACTGGTAAGGATCTTTCTACTCCACAAAATGCTATTTTCTTGGACTGCACAGAGGTCCAAGGGACTCTGACATTGAAGATCAAGGTTGATATCCTGTGTCCCATATGTGATTACATTTTTTCTACATAACCACTGTGATAAATGCTAGAGAAAGACTGTGGTTTTGTTAAATACAAAGGAAGTTAAAGTCACAGCATGTAGTATTTTTAAAATATTTTTTGTGGGGACATCCCCTCAAAATGTATCTTACTAAGGAGACTTGCTATCAAAGGCTCCTGTGACCCCGACTCATCAAACAGCCTGGCAGCAGTACAGAGATATTCTCTTCTAAAGGTTTTTGACCAGGATAACACTGTCTAACCAATCAGAAAAGGCCATCATCAGGGACGGGAGCTCACAGCCGTCAATCAGTACATGAACTTGCTTCAGCTCTATTGACATCATTATGGCTGACTGGCAGGCTAGCAAGCTGCTGATTCCAGCTTTAGCTGAGACAGTTTCCTGAAAAAGAAGGTTAAGAAATGGGAGTTTTGTAGAGAAGGAATAAAAGAAACCAGAAAAGCTGGATTTAGATCATAAAGTTATGTTGGTGTGGCTTTCAGCAGATGGAGAGAGTTGACAGACAAGAGGGATTTATAAATGGACGCTGACTTGCATTCTTTCTGCTTGACTGGTATGTTGTGAATTTATTATTTATAGTAGTATGATAAGGATTCAACCCAAGCCATTGTGCTTGTAGCTAAATCACAATGTGTCGTTTGCATAGCCAGTGTGACTGTAACAGCAGCTGGCCGAGCTAAGGATGTCACTGTGTTGCTGTGCTGACTCAACCTTTGTGTCATGTGGACCACACTGAGCATAGAGAAAAGAAAGAAGAGCAAAGAACTGTCTGAGGATGTGAGAAGTACAATAGTAGAAAAGCCTGGACAGTCTCAAGGCTCCAAGTCCATCTCCAGAGATCTGGTTGTTCCTGTGTCCACTGTGAACAACATTGTCAGACGTTTACAGCCCATGGCGCTGTAGCTAATCTCCCTGGACGTGGACGAAAGAGAAGAACAGATGACAGGTTGCAATGAAGAATTGTTTGAATGGTGGATAAAGAACTTTCATCAACTTCCAGATAAATTCAAGCTGACTTGCAGGCACAGGGTGCAACAATGTCAGCTCGCACTATTTGTCACCATCTGAATGACAAGGGATGCTATGGTAGGAGACCCAGGGGGACCCACTGCTGACACAGAGACATAAAAAACCCAGATTGGAGTCTGACCAAACTTACCTGAGGAAGCCACAGTCCTTCTGGGAGAATGTCCTGTGGATAGATGAAACTAAAATAGAGCTTTTTGGTCAAGCACATCATTCTACTGTTTTCAGAAAACAAAATGAGGCCTTCAAAGAAAAAGAACAC
>NW_018128126.1:46624-62688 GCF_001952655.1 Monopterus albus
ATGGCATTATGAAATCTGAAGACCACCAATGAATTCTGGGGCCCAATGTGGGGCCCAGTGTCAGAAAGCTGGGTCTCTGTCAGAGGTCATGGGTCCTACACCAGGACAATGACCCAGACTTCAGAAAGCACCAGAAATGGTTTCAGACAATGAGCTGGAGAGTTCTGAAGTGGCCAGCAATGAGTCCAGGTCTAAATCCCATAGAGCAGCTGTGGAGAGATCTCAGAACAGCAGCTGGGAGAAGGAACCCTTCAAACCTGAGAGACCTGGAGCAGCTGGCAAAAGAAGAGTGGTCCAGAATTCCACTAGAGAGGTGAAAGAAACTCTGGTGACCTGTCCAGGATGTACCTTGCCTCTTTCCCAATTTCAGCTGGGATAGATAACGAATGGGTGGATGGCTATATTAATGAATGAATGAATAAATGAATTGAATCTAGCCACGGGGCTGCAAGCCAGTGACTTCTGTGCCAGTCCCAAGCCCGGATAAATAGAGAGGGTTGCATCAGGAAGGGCATCCGATGTAAAAACATGCCAAATTTGAACATGCGAATCATCAGTGTGAATTCCATACCGGATCGGTCAAGGCCTGGGTTAACAATGACCGCCACCAGTGCTGTTGACCTACAGGGTGCTGGCAGAAATTGGACTACTGTTGGTCGAAGAAGGAGAGGAGGTAGAAGGATTTGTAGACAGAGAGAGAAGAGGAAAGGCAGGAGTATAGGTATGAGAATACGGACTGTTAACGTTGGCACAATCACAAACAGGGAAAGGTAGGGAGCTGGTGGACATGATGGAAAGAAGGATGGATGTGCTAAAAGAGGACATGAAGTTAATTGGGGTGAGAGTAGAGGATGCTGATGATAGAGTTAGGTGGAAACAGATGATTCGCTGTGGCGACCCCTGACGGGAACAGCTGAAAGAAGAAGAAGAAGAAGAAGAATGAATAAATGACTGAATTGATTTTGGTCTGTATAACTATAAAAACATGACATAAAGCTCTATTTCCAATAGGTTTGTCACAAGACATAATAATAAAAAACAATAAAAAAAACACAAGAAAACAAAGACACAAACATAGAAAACATATATTTCTACATTATAAAGTTTATATAGTCATTGTGTTACCGAAGAGCTCATTTGGAGTTGTGTTTCTGTCCACCTGATGTATTTAAGATGATGTACAATCAGTTTTAGTTCTGCTATGCTCTCCACCAACTCCAGAGGGAATCTTTTGGTTTTAGCTGGTAAATTCTCCACTAGTTAGCTAGTCACTAACTTTGTCTGCTGTGTGGTGTTGGACAGGTAATGTAGGCAAGACATAAATTTATAAGAGCTTTATTTACTTAAAATAAACAGACAAACATGTTTGCTTTTCCAAATTAGAAAACTTTAGGGGACCAGATTGTTTTTAGGAGTGATTGGTCAACATAAAGTGTCAACTCTTTTACTGAGCTAAAATACACCCTTAAATTGTGTCATTCCCAAAAAACTTTCTTTCATTTGGTCCGTTGCATATCTCAGAAATCTCACTCAACTTAAACACCGTAACACACATGCATACCTGGCCACCTCCTGAGACACACACACACACTTCATTCCCTCTCTTAGTCCACTTAACTTGCTCAGCATGTGCAACATATCAAACCTTTATACACTACTTGTAGTGCTGTAATGAAGTGAGCAGAACCTGACCTGAGGTTTCAGCACAGTGACACACAGAACAGCTGCTGCTCTAAGATGTCTCAGCTTAATGGCAGCAGCTGCCGGACATACTGTATCATCATATGTACAGAGACACAGTTTCCTCAGATGACAGTGGAGTCCAAGACAAAGCTATGGGGAGAGTGTGAAAAATGCTGTTGTCTGCCCAGTTACTGCTGCTAGATGCACAACTGTTAGAAACATTAGGGTTTTTTTCTGATTTTAACATCTTTTCTCTGTGGTTTTATTCACACCATTGTTTCAATAAAACTGCTGCTATCTCAGTGTGTAACGATGGTACCAATATCAAAATATTAGTTTGTTTTGACCACGCTGGATTATATAAATTGAAATGTGCAAAGGAATACAGGACAAATCACCTTTTGAACACTAGAAGATCTCAGATTATAAGGTAACTCCTACAATATCTCTATATCTCTAGGCTACTGCCAGCACACTTGGCCAGCTGTAGGCATAGGAACCACAGGAAGATGGAGTAGGACACATACAGTTTGACATTTCTAATATAAAGCAGACAATAATATAAAACAAACAGGGCTCACAGGGCTTGTTCATTGCCTAATTGTCTGAAAAAGCACAGAAAGGTCTAACTGGGCTGTTGAAATGGACTCTTCCATTTGCACGTTATCTTTACATGTCTTTTAAATGCAGCCAGGTTTGGGCGATGCTGCTCCACAAGGTGCTTGATATGTGCAGGCTATGGTGGCAGTTGTGCTCTGGGAGGTTGAAAGGGGAGGACGGGCGCTGAAATGCCAGCCTGTAAGTGCAGTTGTTGGCATAGTTATAGCATACCCTTTTTGAAATATGATGTCATGAGCCAAAATAAAAATTGTTTTAAAAACTAAAATATTAAATTAGGAATAGTGTTGTATGAAAAGGGCAGCCAGCATGATTCAATAACGCAAGCACACTTCCAGTCTTAATTCTGCTGTTGTTGCCACAGATCTAAATGTTTGGTTTTGTTAACAACCAGGTGCATGTCAAGTTGTTTTACCAAACTGCTGTTGATTGTTCACACTGTACCCATTCATCTTGGTGGGTCCAACTTTATGTCATGAAAGGCATGCAATGCTGACTGTGAAAAGAAAGAAACAGAGAGACCAAGACAGAGGATTTGCCTGAAGATTAACTGTAATATCTTTGGTGGTCCCCTGTCCTTTCATCTATCATGAGGACAAATTGTGCTTTTGCCAAAATACTTTGGTTATGACCAAATACAAGCTTAGGCAAAGGCATTCTCATCAGCTTCGGTTTCATTATACTTAGTGTTTATTAGCAAATGTGTGCAATGCGTACTAACATGCTAAACTAAAACAGTGAACATGGTACTGTAAACATTACCTCCCTAACAACATCCAGGTACCACTGGAAGATGTTAGCATTCAGCTTAAGCATCACTGTGCCCATACAGCCTCACAGAACTGTAAACATGGCAACAAACGTAGCCTTATTTATTTATAGCTTTCCTTTTAAGTCAGCTTAAGGTACATCTGCACTTTCAACTTAAATTACAGTTTGTACATTTATTTTGCAATTACAACAATAAATATAGTGATTGTGGTTGGACTGCAGGTGGTGAAGTTACAGAATTTCAACTGGTAAACTCTTTGTAAAGTTATGTAGTACAAATCTTGGTCCTGTTCCTGCAGTAATTTTATTCACCTCTTGTTTACTGTGCCTGCACCGTGTTGTGCTTGCTACGAGATTGTTTAAGGATTAAGTTAACTGATTTCTTCAAATCCTATTTGAAGCTGCTGGCTTGGGGTGTAACCAAAACAATGTCGGACTCCATAGTTTTCTCTGGACTCCTGCCCAATCAGTTTTACATGTATAATGCCAAATCACAACAAAAGTCATCTTAGGACACTTTACAACAGTCATGGGACTGTGGTGTAGTTCATTTATAGCCTAACAACAGCTTTTTATGCCTAGCAGTCATATCTGAGCTTCAAAAATCATAAAAGTGGTGTTTACCTGTGAAGATTATCTTTCCGAACAAAGCGTGTAAGTGTCATAAACAGTTGTTTGTCACAGAGCTTATTTTCTGCAATAATCCAAAAGCTGATGGAAAGATCCCATTGGCTTTTTGTAGAGGGAACCAGGGTGATGCTAACTTCTGGGTTGGTCTACAAAACATATCATCCCTATGCCACTGTGATGCCAGTCAGTGACCTGTCGAGGCCAGTGGGTGTCTTTGGAGATTATATAGTCCAGGGCATGAGCAAGACACGTTGCATGCTTGCATAAAAACCAGATGGTAGGCTTACCGTATACTGTATGTGGCCTATGGGTAATGTGCCCTGATGTTTTGATTTTTAATGTTTACATGTGTCAACTGTAGATACAGAACAAGCAAATGTATATATGCACATTTCACCTGATATTTCTCCATGCTGAATATCGAGGACCTGGCTCGGCAGCATCACATCATCATCTAATGCAGCCGTACTAGTCAGTGCCACTGGTTCTTCTAGTCATGAGCCATGGAGTGATAGCAGGCCTACAGCTGACTGTGCACCATGTACAGTATTTACACAATATTTTGGATTTAGTTTTCTCTAAAACATTATTAGAGCTACAGCAGACAAATCAGCCTGTAACCAGCAGCAGGGGGGATGCGTAGATTGTTTATATTGTAAATATAATAATAAATGTGAATTCACTGTGTACTTGTATGCAACTTTATTAGCAGCTTCCTCGTAACATTGCGCCACCAACATAACATGACTATAAAGTCTCAGTTTTCAGTGCTGTGGTGGTGATCTCAGGGTATTCTGTCATGACTTTAATCCAGAACACCGGCAGAGTTGTTGTCTCGAACATACTTTTAAGGCCGCCGTCATTTGCGATCTCCAGCAGTTGATCTTCTTCTTGCACAGACCTGCTGGATTCACCTGGTTTGTTGACAAATGGGTTGCAGATCCATTCCTTGGCAGTTCGTGGGTCCTTTGTGGTTGGGAAGTAGCGCTCGAACTCTTTTAAAAGCAAAGACAGGTGATCGTGCACCAGCTGGGAGAATGAAGGCTCAGGCTCAGTCTCACCCAAAATCCCCACTAATGTTTGAAACATGTCCAAAATGCCTCCGTTGACGCGCCGTCCCCACAAATCCAGTTTGGCTTTAAATGCAGCTACTTTATCTGCCAACTTGAAGACAGTTGTCATTTTCCCCTGAAGTGACAGATTGAGTTCATTGAGCAGGCTGTTTACACACTTTATTATATTGTAAATTTAATTTTAAAAGAATCAATCAATCTAAACTCTTTAACTTAGAATGAAAAAAATGAAAACATTTAAAAAATTCATACAATTAAAAAAAATTTGAAACTGATCTCTAATTTAAAAGCTATCAATGAAAAAATGTTCAGTGATTCACAAAAGACAGTACAACATAACACAGGCCTTTACCCAAATACATTGCCAATGTAACTGAAATTGTCCAAGTGTAAAAGACAAACTGTATTGTTGTAACTTGCAGACTGAGTACAGTACATTGTAGTTTCATTATTAGGCCTTCTATCTGTTGACTTATATTTTATTTACTTCAGTGATAAGATCAGTTCCAGGCTTGTGTAAAACTGAAGATATTATTGCATCAAAGTATGAATGAAAATTGACAAGTCTCTCTAATAAACCACTTAACAAGCCAGAAAAAGTATTGTGATTTTCCAGAGGAAACAATACTTGGACTTCTGCTGAAAATAAAAATGTAGTGACAGCTTTGCAGTGCTGCACTTGTCCCAAACACTCGTTTTGTTTCACTGTCCGAAAGGTGAATCTGTGTGCAGCAGCGGCCCTGCTTGCTGTGCAAAACAGCATTTACAGTATGTCAGTAAGATTGCAGTGTCACAGCTGCCACGTGCATACATTGTGCACAGCTGTGGAAACACACTCAGCTTTGGTGGGCTCTGGCCCAATTTAACCTCTGCCCACACTACAGTTTGGCCATTAGAAACCATTAAGTTTAGCATCTGGTCAAGTAACACTTTGATAAATGGACAGGAGACAGGGATCAAACCACCAACCCTCTGATTAAGCCACTGAGCCACAGTTCTCTTTAGTGCAATTCAGTTTTTTGTCCAAGTTAAATAAACCATTTCCCTGCAGTGTAACCAAAATAGATATTTTCATTGCCTGTGTGTATAGCATGTAGGGTCTAAAAAAAATCCAAAATCCAAAAAGATAATAAAATTTGTGAGTACTGTCTAATGTTGAGTATCCCTGCTTCCACAATGACACTGCAAACTTAACTGTCAGGTGTAAGGGTAGGGTCTACAAGTTCTTAACTTCATAATATCTTCTACATGATACTAACTACAACAGATTTATTTCATCAGAACAATTAACTCCTAAAGAAAAGCATATAACTCTGTAAACTGCTGTACAGTATATTCCAAACGAGAACTGGTGCTTCAATCATTGTGTACAATACAGGACGTGATATACATTTTTTAAGTAAAGTTACATTATGGGCTTTTATTTATAATGAATCCCAGAGAGGCAGACAGGAAACAGGGAGAGAGAGCATTGGAAACCTGCGACGAGTGTCAGCGATCAGACTTGATCTGAACACATTGCACATGCAGTGTGATGTGCTGTGACTGCGTGGCTGTGGGGTGCCCCAGGAGCTCATATACATTCGTATACTTTCACTCATATGTTTTCTGTGGCGTGGCTGGGTCTCTTGCTTTGCATTATGTGCAAGAAATAGAATATATGTGCACACTGGCAACTTCACGCTGCATGAATTCCAAATATACAAAGTCTGTTCACCACATGAAGTCTTTACACGATGGCAATCACACACACAGAATCATTAGTATGGTTGGTGGTACTTTTTCACAGCTAATGCTTGATTGAAAGAGACAGGCCAATAAGACATCACTTGGAATTTGCTAAATAATTTTTTCAGTGGTAGAACACTGATGATTTGTGGTGGGTAGCTCATGTTTTGGCTCTGTGGATGATGTCACTGTGCCCTGCTGGCCAGCTACCCTGATGTCATTGTTTTCCACAGCTTTGCATGTCAGTGCACAGACTCAGTCAATTTCACCATTGCAAAATATAGTCAAAGTTGCTGAAAGATTACACCTGCCTTACCCACATGTCCCTCCAGGACACCATTCCTCACCCTCACCTATCACTTAGAGAGAAGATAGTTGCAGGTTTTCACAGTAATGAATGAAGCATTGTGTGGTGGTTTTGACAGTACCCTACTACAAAGGTAAAAAATGGACTTTCTTTGCCAAACCCTACACATACAGGACATTTGTTGTTGCCAAATGCCTCCAATTTATCATTTTGTGTTTGACAAAGAAGCGTGACAGACTGACATTACCCCCACACTCGACAGGTTGGCTGCTGCTTTTAAAGAACAAAAGACGTGTAAACAGACAGATACATCTACTGAAACACAGGGAATTTTTTTAAATCACAACCAAAGTATTGTACTTTAAGGATTGCCAGAATCAATCAATCAGTCATAAACTTTATTGCCAAGTAAGTTAAAATACATCAAATTTGACTCCAGCTCAATGGTCCCTGATATGCACCAAATAAAACAGAAAAAAAGAAAGCAACAGAATAACAAGTAAAAAAAGAAGACAAATAACCATTTATTTCTAAAAATGTACATATATACAAGTTAAAAATGAACTATTTGGTATGTACAGTGATTACATCTATTACTGCACTGTGGTGTTTGCTGTATCTTTGTATACAGTACATATAAACATGGGTTAAGTGTTCATCAGAGTCATGGACCAGGGGAAGAAACAAAGAAACCGTCCTTGTACCTGGTTGTCTTGGCACACAGTGACCTGTAGCACCACCCAGAAGGGAGGAGTTTAAACAGTTCCAGGGTGTGAGGGGTCTACAGAAATCTTCTCCACCCTCTTTTTGACTCGTGAGGTGTACAGGTCCTCCATGGAGGGCAGGCTGGCACCGATGATTCTTTCTGCAGTCCTGACTGTCCACTGGAGTTTGTTCCTGTCCTTCTTAGTTGCTGAACCAAACCAGACAGTGATGGCTGAGCAGAGAACAGACTCAATGATTCCTCTGTAAAACCGTATCAGCAGCTCCCAAGGCAGATTGAACTTCCTGAGTTGGTGCAGGAAGTACATCCTCTGCTGTGCCTTAATAATGGACTTGATGTTGAATGTCCACTTCAGGTCCTGGTAGATAGTGGAGCCCAGGAACTTGGACTCTACTGTTGTTACAGTGCTGCTGACTATGGTGAGTGGAAATAGGGTGGGAGGGTTTTTCCCAAATTCAACTGTCATTTCCACTGTTCTCAGCATATTTGGCTCCAGGTTGTTGTGACTGCACCACAGGGCCAGCTGTGTTTCCTGTAACCAGATGTTCCTCCACGCTGATGACGAGTCATTAGGCAAAACAGTGATTGGGCTTTGTTTGCCAAAATTACATTTTCTGATAACAATTTATGTTCACTCAAAAACAATTTTCTGTGATTAAAAGTTTGAGCTTTCAGGAACAAGGCACAAAAAAAGCTGTAGACTTATAAGTAAAATACACAAATGAACAAATTAGCTTAACTCATGACCCCTGAATCAAATGAATAATCCAAGCAAACACACCTTACCCCAGCACATAAAAGAATATGTGCTAACTTTTATATTACATTGCAGTTGTCTCCCAACCGGAAAGTGCGTATGCATGCTGCGGCCTGGGGCCCTCGGCTCCAAACATAATTTCATTGTACGTGTCACAATGTTACAGTGACAGTAAATAGAGCTTCTTCTTCTTCTACTTCTTCTTCTTCTTCTATCCAGGCAGAAGTGATTGGCAATAGGATCTGACAAGATGTGGAGGATGTAGGAATTACTCACAACAGCAACACATTACGCTCTAATTTTTCAGGTTAATGGTGTGGTTGTAGAGCAGTTCATCTCTGGCCCATAAAGTGCAGGTGTTAGTTGTAAAATCCAACCATTAAGCCCCCTCCTCATCCCTACCCTGTGCTGTTTACTAGCCCTGCAGGCCAGACCAGGTGTGAGCTGTGCATTAATTGTTCATTGGTGCTCAGCTCTGCAACAGATAGTCTCTACCAGGTGCTGTCCTGGCATACATGGGCACGTGAGTACTGTACATACAGTACTGTAGGCCTGCCATGCATATTAGCACAGCATACTGTGTCAATATGCATGGCACTGTGCCTGCTTGGATATAGTCAAGAGCTCCTTCTAGTCTGGGCTACAGATCATGGTAGTTACACTCAGACACTAATTGTTAGAAATTTACAAGGGGCAATATATTTCGTTGACATATATGTAATTTAACACCCTGTGAATAGTCATTTGTCACTCACACCCCCTATTTACACAAACATTTACCCTGCATGAAAAAACACTGGTGAGACAACATAATACGACTGGGGAAGTCCAGTTGGAGGAATGGATTCATGCATTCAAAGTGAACTGGAATGAAATACTCAGATAGGAAAATTATTATCACAATTATTATCAGTTAGCAAGTGGGCTAACTGGACCCCTTCCCTGAACATTTAAATAAGGGGAGTAGTTTTTTTTCCTCACGTCGGGTTTCTGAATTTGGTGGTAGAACATTATGTGATTGCATTGTGAAATATGTTTGTTGATTTCTTCAACCATAGCCTGTTGAAGTTCAGTTGCTGTAAACGTACACTTTGTTCTATCCCCCCTTTTGGTTCAGATCTTATGTGGATTTCAAGTCAACACAGCTGCAGTCGTGCACATTTACATCATCACTGTTGGCAAAAATAAAAGCCTGGGGCTCTGCAATATTTTGCTTACCTACAGCAGAAAGTTCTGGCACAACTTCACTCACTGTCAAGGTGCACAAACAAGGAAAGAACAAACTGGAAAGCAAAAACTCCAGCAAGACTTGCAGTGTTTTGAGCAATTCTAATAAGAAGACCAACACGTTTCGGCATGAAGCCTAGACTGTGACCAAGGCTTCATAGCTTCACTTCATTACTATAACTCACAATGACAAGAAGCTAATTTGTGATGATAACTGCAAATAAATATTAAACCCTCTGGTGTCTTTTCTTGCAAGAACAATCTATACAGTGATAATTATTGCCCACAATATCTCCTTAGCTTTACTTTAATATTTAGAAATTACTTCTACTTTTTAAACAGCTTTTTATTCTATTTCTGTTTCTGGAAAGACATCACTTTTTTGCCAGTATATAAAGATTTACCTACTGATATCACAGTTTCATCTCATCATAATGAGTACTCCACCAGGCACTGCTCATAAATGGCTAAATATGGTGAAGCATAATAATAATAATCACCTTTATATGGCCAAGTATATTACACACAAGGAATCTGTTTCCGGTACAGAACCGAGGCAGCAATTTGCGGCATCAACTCACACCGATGGCTCTAACCATCGGGGGCAACTTCAGGGTTCAGTGTCTTGCCCAAGGACACTTTGACATGTGGACTGTAGGCACCAAGATTCAAACGTCTGACTCTCCAGTTGGGAGACGACTGCTCTACCCACCGCACCACAGTCGCATGGTGGCAATAGCATATGAGGAGCTTCACATTTGCAAGGGCAAGGACACTGGTTAAAATTGATTGAAGGATGAATGCAGTTGAATAGAAAGGGGTCCTTGAAGAAAACCTGCTCCAGAGTGCAGTGACCTGAGACTGGTGAAATGTTCACCTTTCAGCAAAAAAAACAACCCTACAGCCAATACAGCACAGCTTCCTTTTCACTATTTTCTTAATTTTTCAAACATTAACTAAATACTCCAATTCTGATGTCTGCAACACATTCCAAAAAAAAGTTGGGTAGGTTATATTTCAGGGCCAGTGATGAGGCAAAACAATGAAATGGTTCCATTTGGAACAGGTGACATCAACAGGTGACTGCATCATGATTTGGTACATCAGTGACATCCAGGAAAGGCCGAGCCCTTTAGGAGCATAGATTGGCCGAGGACCATCAGTTTACCAATGTATGTGTCAGAAAATTACTGAAATGTTTAAAACCAGTGTCCTTCAGAGAACGATAGGAAGGGATTTGGATATGTTCAAGGAATCTGAAGGGATTTCATTGTGTAAAGGGCAGAAGCCTAAGCTGAATGATCGTGCTCTCTGATCCCTCAGACAGTGGTACATCGAGAACCATCACTCTTCTATAAGCAATATAACCACATGGGCTCAGGATGACTTTGGCTCACCTGTGTCAGGCGCTACAATACGTATTTACATCCATAAATGCTGCTGTAAACCATACTGTGCCAAAAGGAAGCTCTATGTCAACAGTGTCCTGAAGCTCAATCCACTGCTCTGTGGGCTCAGAGGCATCTGGGATGGACCATCACACAGTGGAAACGTGTACTGTGGTCAGATGAATCAGTGTTTCAGGTCTCTGTTGGAAGGAATGGATTCTGTGTGCTCCGGACTAAAGACAGAAAAGACCATCCAGACTGTTACCAGCAACAAGTCCAAAAGCCAGGGTCTGTCATGGTCTGGGGTTGTGTCAGTGCCCTTGGCAAAGGTAACTTCCACTTCTGTGATGGCTTCATTAATGCTGAACAATACACAGAGGTTTTGGAGCAACATCTGCTTCCTTCAAGACGACGTCTTTTCAGAGATGCTTGTGAATATTTCAACAAGACAATGCAAAACCTCATAGTGCCACATTACCAAGGCCTGGCTGTGGAGGAAAAGGGTGTGAGTACTGGACTGTCCTGCCTGCAGTCCCAACCTGTCCCCAGTAGAGAATGTGTGGAGCATTTTGAAATGCAAACTGCATCAACAAAGACCCAGGACTGTTGCACCTTAAGACTTGTTTACAGGAAGAATGAGACAAAATGACACCTGACACACTGAATCACCTGGTGACCTCAGTCCCTAAACGTCTTTTAAGTGTTGTGAAAAGGAACAACAACATCACACCGTGGTAAACACTTTACTGTCCCAACTTTTTTTAGAATGTGTTGCAGCATCAGAATTGAAGTGAGTGTTTATCTTGAACAAAGAATAAAACTGATGAAGTATCACATCAAATAATGTGCTGCTGTGTTGTTTTCAATGTAATACAGGACACAGATAGTTTACATGTCACTATTTTCAGGTTTAATTTTGATTTTACATACCATCCCAACTGATTTGGGGTTGTACCTGTTATGAAATAACTGATCCTGACCACAGGAGGGGAAGTGAATTTAGCCTATTTTAGAGGGAAATGATGCAGTGCATTCAAATTCTGTCATAGTAGAAGGATTGAGTTTCTTCACTCAACCTTGTTTCAGAAACACTAGAGGTTGACTCAACAGGTGGGACTCGGATACAGCGTTTTAGCCTGAATTTTATTTACACTGCTCAGAAAGGAAGGCTTGACTAGGAAAGTCTTAGAGGACAGCAAGCTGGAGTGGCTGGTCACTCAGGCAGGTGCCAGAGCAGAAGGTCAGGAGCTGGGCTGGAAGGTGGGTCCAGTGCTGATTAGGGAGAGCTGGTAAGGCTGGGCTGAACTGTGGCTGTGTCAGGCAGGTGGAACACGGGTGAGCATAGCTGGAGGCAGGTTGAGACTGATTGATCTGGAGTGTGCCTGTGAACCAAGGCAGGCAGACAGGGTAGAGGTTGGATTCCGGCAGGTAGCAGCTCCAGAGTGGCGAGGAGATGGCCAGTGAACTGAGCAGACACCAGACTGGTGATAACTCAGGCTTGATGAGGAGCAGGCAGGTGACCGGTGAGCTGCTGAGTGGGTGGGTTCCCAGACTGAGAGGAGGGACAAGCAGGTGAACAGTGCTGACACTGGACTGGAGGCAACTCACTCAGCGACCAGGATCAAACAGGTGAGCAGAGCAGACACAGGACAGAGGCAGACCAGGCAGTGATAAGGAAACAACAGGTAAGCTGGGCTGGAGATACTCAGGCTGCGACAAAACTGAAAGGCACAGACTCAGAGACAAAGAGCACAAACAGGGTAGCAAACATTTGGTCGGCCACAGAGAGTTCAGTAGAATACAGAACAGACTGTCAATGAGAAGACGCCAGAGCTCGAGTTAAGTAGCGGCTGACTAATCAGCTGATTGTGAGCAGCTGTGCTGCTCATCTCCCAGCATGCCCTGCCCCTCGCTTTCCCTGCCTAATTGAGCGGTAGAGGGAGTACAGGCAGAGGAACTAACAGATGGTTTCAGAATGGTTGTGTATTTCTTCGTTTGCCCATGTGATCCTATAATGCAGTTGTTAGAACCGTTTCCAGACCTGTCACTGATGCAGACTGCACTAATGTAGTGTCAGAAAGGTAAAAGAGAATGATACACCTATACTGCTTTGGTTGGAGGAGAGTTCATTTGAAATCTTGTAAAGTATGCAGTTTACCCACCAGAGGCTTTTGGACCTTGGCCTTCTCTCCTGTTGTCCTCCACCCTTCAGCTAAAACATTCTACATATGGAATCTGAATAAAATAAATGGATGTGGAAACTGTGAGGCTGTCAAACACCCCTGTCACACCCACGCATCTTAATCTCACCTCCTCCTAGGATCCTCACTCCTTGTTTCTATCTTTCAACTGCTACAAGAGGGCAGCTGTTGGAGGGAGATTAAATTGGCTTTGTCTTAAATAAACTTGGTTTTTCTGTTTGGCTAATATTTGGATGTACATGGCAACAAACTGACAAAGGCCCAACTTCCTCGGTTCCACCCATAACTTTAAGCAGGACAGAGGGAATGTTCCTCTGATGCACCGTTAGACTGTTTTCCTGCCATAGTGCAACTGTATCCTTTTAATTTCTGTAGATTTTGTTTTAAATCTGAACTGCCACAATCATCCTACTAGTAATGGGAACAGTAGCTTGAAAGAAGCTGGAGCTGTTCCTTTTATAAAACCTTTCAAAATAATTGCCCCTCCCCCCTTCCCCCATCCCTTTTCTTAACCATGTCTGTGGTGAAATCTAACTGCTAAAGTGCATCTAGTTTGAGGTCTGTGTGACTGTTGGTTTGACCAAGGGCAGGGCTTAGCTACACACTTAATCGGGGTGAGCGGGAATACAGGGGGGTTGTTACTGACTTTGTGAAGTGGTGTGTGTGTGTGAGTAAAATCGACTGGTCCTGAACACCAGTAAGACTAAAGAGATGGTGATTGATTCCCGGTGGAAATCACCAGCACTCAGGGCTCAGTCATTGAGATTGTGGACACCTTTAAATACCTGGGGGTCCACCTCAACAACAAAATGGATTGGACTGAAAACACTGATGCCCTGTACAAGAAGGGCCAGAGCCGCCTCCACTTGTTGAGGAGACTGAGGTCCTTTGGTGTGCGGGGGGCACTCCTTCGGACTTTTTATGATACTATAGTGGCATCTGCTGTTACGCGGTTGTGGGCTCCACCAGACTGCTTTGAATCCCATGAGCTAACTAAAAAACTGTCAAACCTGAAGGTCAGATCTCCAGGCTTTAACAGATCCAAGAGGATGTGTGCCTCTTTTATTTGTGGAGCACCAAATCATAACAAAAACCAGCTCAGGGCTGAAAGGTCTAGACCTTATTATTTTATTATTGGCTTCACAAACTGCTGAACAGTGTGGAGAACATTTCATATCATCTCCAGGGGTTTCTGGTCTGCTGTTACAAAACAAGCTACAGGAAGTCTTTCCTGTCAAAGGCCATTTTGCTGTACAGTGACTCTCCTCTGTGTTGGGAGAGGGATCTCCTCCTCTATCTATCTATCTATCTATCTATCTATCTATTATCACACCTGCATACTGTATGTTCATGTACATTCTTGTCTCTATTTAAAAATCTGGACTTTTAATACAGGAAATTAGTTTCATACCAACTTATCAGTAAATATGTCCACCAGTAACACTATAGATCGAGGGCCACAGCCCTCTTCAACCAAAATGAACCATTATGGGAGACAGCACCACCTATAAACCAACTGAAAGAGTGAAGAATTTCTAGAAAGCATTTAATAGATTTGTATGTCAAACTGAACAGTGAACCCTATCCATGATATCTTCAAGGACTCATGCCTTTGCTGATGAGAAGGGTTACATTTGGTCGCCTGGAGTTTTAATAGAGTTCTCTGTTCTTTATTAAGTTACACTTATATGGATGACTATTAGATGACATCATAAATGCAGGCTGCACCAGATGTTTAGAATGGCATTTGCACATGCATTTCTGTGGCTTTACTTCAGTCAGAAAAACTACTGGGTCAGGTCTGCCTTTTGTCCTGAGTTGTGAGATGTGTTATTGTCTTCTCATCTTTTCACAGACATCAGACCTGTGTCAGCTGATGAACCCCAAATGGTTGTTCCCAACTTCTAATATCCTCTCTACTGTTTTATTCTAGGCCAAGGTTATGTATCTTCACATCACAAAGGGTCTTTTACTTGAACAAAGAGCACCTACAGTAATACAAAGAAATGCACTCATTGGAGTGTGAGGTATTTACTCATGTCAACACTGAATTCAAGTTATTTTCATTTGTGTCAGGATGATGAACAGTGGATAATAATGGGTAAAGCTAAGTGAATGTAAAGTATGTGGGTGTGAATGTTGTTCCCAGACAGGGCCCTCTCCCTCTTCTGCAGAAATGCGACAGTAAGCTTGAGTCTCACACTTTGTTTCAGAAACATCAGCCTTCTCATAACTCAGAGGCATTTGAGGAAAGTGTTAAAAACCTAATCCAACTACATGTTTAATACCAGAGGGGAAAAAACTAATAAAAGGATAGAAGAACAAAAGGAGAATTAAGGTGAGACTGTAAATAAAAACTTACATGCAAATGTTGTTACATATACTCTGTGTATAGGGTTTATCTGATATATAGTCACAGTCCAGAATTGTTCAGCTATATCTTAGACAGTGTCAAACACCAGACTGCTAATATTCACAATTCCTAAAATCTTTTATAAAGGATCTTTATGTCAATGAGGCTTTCTGATCAAATACAACTACTATAAAAGTTTGATGTTGACCTGTTGACCACAGAACTGGGCTATTAATTATATTTATGTCAAATCAAGTCAAAGTCAAAGTGTGTTTACTGTCATATACACGGTAAAGAAACATGTTTCCCTGCACAATGAAATTCTTACTTTGCTGTCCACTGTCAGGGCTGCTCGGCGGCCGCTGCCTCTCCTCCGTCTTTCTCTCCTCTGCTCTCTCTATCATGTGGGCTCTGCACCTCAGCTGTGTTGCATTCCAGTAATTAGCAGCTGGTTTGTCGATGCACACAGCTGGGGTGCATCCCGATGATTACCTTTGCCTCCTTATATAAACCTCTGGCAGACGCTCCGTCTGGGCCGGAACACTAACATAGTAACGCAGACTGTACATGCTGGTAGAATGCTACGCTGACAGACACTGTGCGT
>NW_018128126.1:62822-67033 GCF_001952655.1 Monopterus albus
AGCCCCCCCCCCCCCGCGGGGGGGGGGGGCCTACCATAACATCCACACTGAATGCCAAACAATATAAAATCTAAATATAAAATAAAATAGATAAATAATAATACAAAATAAAGGCACTTTAAAACAGCAAGTGAAAAATATAATAGAAATGCAATAAGAATATATGCTACAATCAACTGTATGTGCAACAGTCAAGCAATGGATGTGCAAATTATGCATGTGCAAACTGAGAATGAAAGCACAGATGGCATTATGTGAAGTAATTCCTGATTATAATGTTATGGTTGCTCACTCACAGTAGCTAAGTGAGCTAGCAGGTTGGATTCAGATGGCAGATAAGAGTTTTTATTGCAAATAAAAGTCTTTATTACAAACAGCCACCAGATACTCAACTGGGAGAGTCTATAGAGTCTGGTAGAGAAGGCCGGAGTAGGTGGAGTGGAGGCAAGATGAGGGAAGCGCAGTCGGAACCCACAGAGTGGAGTTTGGAAGATGGTTTCAGAAAACTGGGTTAGCTGAGAGAGAGCAGAAGGGATTATAGGAGTGGTGGTGTCGATATCACTGACCTGGGAACCAGGTTGAATGGGGTGCCAGTGACAAAGGAGATGGTTGTCTGTGAGCAGAAGAAATGGTGAGAGTCGAGGCTGGAGGTTGTGGGCCAAAACAGGTTGGCTGTAGGCAAATGATTCACACTCTGTGGTGACAGGCAGGTTGAAGTGGAGCCAGCTGGGGAAGATAATGGCTGCAACGTAGAGGCGTTGATAGCTGGAAGTGCATGCAGGCTGGCATGGAGAGACAAGGAGAGCGTAGCCGGGGGAACTCAGGAGAGGTGAGTGGAAATGATGTAGCTCAGAGAAGGCAGGCTGGTGATTGCTGCGGCGTCGTGGAGTTAAGTGCTGGTGTAGCTTGAGCAGAGGTGAGAGCTGAAAGATAATGATAACAAAGAAATGAAAGATAACAAAGAGAACT
This sequence comes from Monopterus albus, assembly GCF_001952655.1. Classification (NCBI taxonomy): domain Eukaryota; kingdom Metazoa; phylum Chordata; class Actinopteri; order Synbranchiformes; family Synbranchidae; genus Monopterus; species Monopterus albus. The sequence continues at coordinate 63,792 of NW_018128126.1, forward strand.
GGGAGAGAAGACGACTCGCTCAGATATCTCACTGGAGAATAGTGTTGACAAAGGGAAGCGTAACCGAACTATGGGGTATAGAAACCTCAACATACTGGCAATGAGGGAGTGTCTGCCAGGACCTTAAGTAGGGGAGCCAGTAAACAGATAATACCCTACAGCTGTCACTCCTAGGGAGCCAGAGCCTGCAGGTAGATAGAGAGAGGGAGAGAGAAAAGGAGAGGAGAGCAAGAGAGGCAGGTGGCGCTGAGCAAACCTGACATATAAACTCCTGCCAGCTGTTTAAGAGTCTGATGGCAGTGGGCAAGAAAGAGTTTTTCAGTCTGGAAGTCCTGCATTTCCCACTTCTGTACATCTGGCCTGAGGGTAGAGGTGTGAACAGTCCATGCTGAGGGTGGGTGGGGTCTTTGAGGATGAAAGCAGCTCTCCTGTGGACTCTGCGGTGGTAGGTGATCTGCAGAAAGGGCAGTGGAGTCCTAGTGATCTTCTCAGTAGTCTTTACCACTCTCTGCAGGCACTTGCGGTCCACAGGAGAGCTGCTTTCATCACACTGTGACACACAAGCCAAGACCTCAGTTGATGTTATTTACACAAATTCCTACAACTCCATCTTTTAATTTTTTGCCTTTTGAGCATTTTAGTCTTTCATCTTAATGCAGCAATATTACAGTCTTGTATATGCAGAGTATTTGTAAAAAAAAAAAGCTTTCTGGTGAGCAGAGTTTAGTCTTTTAGAGCTGAAATGAGATTTACATAGAAAATATGTTGCACAACTTAAGATGAAAATTTCACTATTCAGATACATTATATGAATGCTATAGGTCTATGCAGTGTGCTCTAATTCCCCCGTTACTGTATCTTTCCATATGATGAGCATATGGGTTGTGAAGTTATTAAAATGAGGATATACACCAAGTCACATTAAAACTAACTACACAGTGCGCTGTAAAAACTCAATATTCTCCCAATAGCTTTGAGTGATTCTCATGTTTAAATCAGAAATGTGGTTTTCCTGTGATTGCCAGGGGTGTCACCTTAACCTCGATAACAGACCGGACTGGTAATTCAACACGGAGGTTATCGACGGGAAGGGACGCTCTGTGAGGAAGCTTAGGTGTGCAGCAAGATGCTGCAAATCTTTTACAAGTCTGCTGTGGCAAATGCAATGTTCTGTACTGCTATCTGCTGCTGCTGTTATCAGGGCTGCAGACACAAGCAAACTGAACAAAGTAATCAGAAATGCTGGTTCTCTTCTGGGGACTCCTCTGGTGCACTTGAACTTGCTTGTGACCTCTTTAGCTGTGCTGTGACAAAGCATACCACCAGAAGTCATCCAGAGCTTATAGCTGCCATCACTCTGCACAGTGTTCTCTGTGTCAGGAGAGGAGACTCCTCTGTCACCCCAGTTTTATGCTCACTTTGAAACAGGACAGACTGCTCACCTGGATTTTATTTATTATATCATGAGCATGTTACTATAGAGCTTTTTTTAGAAAATCCACCTGACTTAAAGACCACACAAGCAAAATCACCACAGCTGAAGATGGCACTGTGTGATTCAAAATTTTCAACAACTACTTGTCACATCTGTTTACATAACCATCATTATTAACTACTGAAGAAGATTTGTCCTATTTCAAAGGGGAAGACGTCAACCGCTACTTCTTGTAACTCTGTTTTGAGGGTTAACCTAAAGACGAGGGGTAGTGGTAAAAAATAGAAAATGGAATTGGGCCTAAGTTTACAGTTTACACTTTAATATGGTCAAAGAAGTTAACCAACATATTTCAGAATAGCGATCGCGTAGTCCTCTACCAGTTTGACATGAAAACTTATACAAGTCCCTCACATTCTCTCCTGGTGAGCAATGTGACAATGCAACGCCCTCTGCCTCCTCAGACATGTTGTTGACTTTCAGATGACTAACAGCTGCCACGCTGACAGCAGGGCCACAAATTTTACACCTGCTTTACTCTGACGTCACATTTCAGGCATAGTTCCCTCTGTAGCAGCGTTGGTTGATCAGGTGCTGAGGGTATTTGTACAGTATAAATTTCCATTCTCTCCTATTTACCTTAATAAATATCCCTCTTTATGTTGGTTTTTCCTTTCTTTTGGCACAAACAGTCATCAGTTGCTCACACTCCAGCCCTCAGACACACAAGGAGCTGCCACTCATATGCCCTGGAGCTCTGGCAGTGAATCACAGATGGAACAGTCACAGGTTTAAAATTTAATCCACATAGCATGACATCTTCAAAGTCGACCAGCTACTGAAAATACCAGCAAATGGCTGACGTAAGGACACTGCCTGAGGCAACAGGTGGACAATATTCTAAATTCATTCATGCTAACAGGAAATTAAGGTAATTCTTAAATTCATGTAAGAACGATTAGACTGTGTAAAGGACATTTCACTTGGCTGATTCATATTTCATCTTATGAGCTAAATAACTGAGGAACTGTCCTCGTAAGCAGTATAAAAACAAAAGGAATTACAGTGGGAAACTGTGGATGAGTAAGGGATTACAGAATGCATGTAAAAAGAAGAATGCGTTATATAAGGAATTCATAAAGGACAGATCAAAGAAGGCGGAAGAAAAATATAAGTCATATAAGAACAAATTAATTGAAGTTGCCCTCCAGACCCATGGCTAGCCGGGTTCCCCACAAAGGTGAACTCACAGGGTTGGGAGCAGATGGGTCCCGGTTCAGCTCCAGACCAAATGACAAAGTAACTATCCTGAGATGGATGGAGGGGTTGGTCAACTGCATCCTGGGCTCAGCCCTGTCCTTGTAGAAGGAGGAATAAGGGGAAAGGGGGTGCTCCATCTGAGCCTTCAGTGGTGACCAGATGGACCAGGCTTCCCCTGAGCTCAGGCTGGCCTCACTGGGCTGGGGTTGAGGATTCCAGGATGCCATAAGCTCACAGTCCTGTTTCACTCTTTCACAATTACCTGGGCCACCATTGTTTACATCTCTGGGAGCTCCATTACCCAGGGACAAGACCTATACATGTCTTTAATCCAGGCGTATACCTCTAGTTGCTGCTAAGGGTCCTTGGCAGATAGAAACCAGTCAATTAAAGCTTTGAAAACTGCTGTCATTATTAGCACCCCCCCTCATATGATCTGCAGAGTCCTTTCTTGGCTGGTTCATTCTGTCAAGGCTCAGGCATAGGTAGGACCCATATATGTACAGTGAGGAACAGAAGGATTTGAACACCCTGTCTGAGCCCTTTA
>NW_018128126.1:68094-72876 GCF_001952655.1 Monopterus albus
AAATTCTGTCTCTCAGAGTGGGAATGCACCTACAATGTGAATTTCAGACCCCTCCATGATTTCTAAGTGGGAGAACTTGCAAAATCGCAGGTTGTTCAAATACTTTTGTTCCTCACTGTATGTATCCTTCATGTTTTAGATTCTTTAAGCTAAAGAATGGGCCTCTGGCCATGTCCTCCATTTCTTTCAACAATACAGCTTCTAGTATGAATATCCATGAGGCACTATGCACAACACCATGCTATTATAATAAAGTCCTGTCAGACTAAACTATTTGGAATGAAGCAATATTTGCACTGACAGTGATGTATTGCAGGCTGTGGTGGAATGATGAGGGGGTAACCTGAGATTTCCCTCATACATACACACAGACATGCATTCACGTGCACCATTTTCACGAGTTTTGCACACACGCACACACACACACACACACACACACACACACACACACACACACACACACACACACACTTCTTCTATTTTTGTGAGGACACTCACTGACATAGTGCTTTCCCTAGCCCCTTATAATAACTAAATCCCTAACACCTAACCCTTTCCTAACACCTAACCTAAACCTAACTCCAACCTGATCCCTAAAACCAAATCTTAACCTTTAAAAAGCTGTTTCAGAAAGTGAGGATGAGCCAAAATGTCCTCACTCTGTAGCAAAAAAAAATCTTTTTTTGGTCTTCACTATATAGCAAGTACAAGAACACACACACAGCCCGTTTACTACCTCCATGTTTAATAGGGGGGTAAAATACTGGGCAATTCTGTATGCCAGGCCTCTGTGGGGATGTTATGGTTAACGTTAATACTGGACAGCAGACTTACTGACAACCTGATGGAGTCAGTGAAAAAAAAGTCACAAAGTGAAGCTGGAAGCTCGTGACCTCTTCTCAATGTCAATTAAAACAAATACAGCTCAGAGAACAGACAGTTGCAGCGTGATAAATTGTGCTGATATTTCTATGTAGGGCTATAGGGAGTGAGGGGCTTCATGTTGACAGCCATGACTTCATCCTTGGTGTTGCCCAGTCTGAATTTCCAGTCACTGTGACAGATCTTGGCGGAGCAATGACATTTCACTGCAGGCCCTAAAGAATGCTGAACACATTCAAAGTGGATAAAAAGAAAAAAGAATCATATGTGAAGCTTTCTGCTGGTTTTAGTCATTGTAAACATCTGCAGGGAGACAGGAACTTGGTGTAACACATTGCTTCAGAAACTTGAGCTGATTCTTGGTCTTGAATAAAAACTCCAGATCACATTTTTTTCCTTTCCTGGACTTATCTTGGTCAAGTGCCTGCTCTGAGTTGGACTTACATGGGTCTTAGCTACTATTAGAGTTTGACCTGCTGGGATTTTGTTTTTCATTTTATCAGTAAATGCAGCTCGCATTTTGGACATGAAGGAGGCAAATCACCTCTGAACTCCACCTGTCTGTCTTTGTGCTTTTTACTGGAACACAAACTGCTCCTCCCATGTTCTTTTACTTGTGTTATTTTTGTCTGTATGACACAAGGGGTCTGGACATAAGGACGCGATGTCAAGATGTCACCATATGTTGTGCATTTAAACTCAAACCAAGCTTTTATGGAGATCTTTGGCTTGAGCCTCACCTGTCAGGACCTGGAACAGATCAAAGTAATCACAGAAAAGTTATGTACACTCCAGAGGCACAACCTTTGATGGTGAAATGGAATGTCATAGTTTTTACAAAAGAGTCTCTACTCTGATGACATAACTGATGATATAAGAGTATTTGGGAAACATGTTTTAGCTTTTACAAATGTGAAAATTGATGCCTACTGTATATCATGTTTGTGCACTGTTTAGCATAAAGACGAGATGGGATAACAGTTAGCAATAGCTGTGCAAAAAAAAACAAAAAACTGTTAAGCTTAATTATAACCTTAGTTTTAGTTTGTTAATTCTGTAAGCAAACAGTGATGTAAAAAATCTAATTATTGGTTTTAGGGGCAGTTACATGCTGTAATTTTTTCCCCTATTAAGTTTTAATGGGGTCAAAGTGGTACCGTACCTGCCAACCACAATGTCATGCGGATAGCTGATACTATAAAAAAAAAAAAGTTAGAGCATGTAAACAGCAAATTGTTGTTATGTTTCATTTGTGTATAGATTGAACAAACGAGCATGTGGTGTTGTTTTTACCTTTGGAAAGAGCTAGGCTCACTTTTGCCTTAGACTAATACTGACTTTTATATTAGAACAACTAACCATTGTTTTAGAATGTAGCTATACCCTCTGCTACAAGCCTCACTCCCAGTGTATTCAAAGGATAAAGCTGGTCATTTTTTATATTAACAGGATTTGCCATATTCCCCATCCACAGACTAAAACCGATAATGATTTGCCTTTACTCACAAATAATGTCAGTCAGTGTGTCAGTCCTGGATTAGATTATTCGCCTGTGTCATAGACCACTGTTGTTCAAAAATGATTAAAAGCACATCAGGGAAACACATGGCTGCACTTAGTGACATATTTCCTCAACACAAAACACAAGACCCTAATATTTGATAAGAATATCCAGAGATCTCATGTATGGGCCCTTGACTCTTATTTTAGGCGCTGTAAAAAGTTATCACCGTTTGGAGCCTTTGGGGCAACATTTAAACCATGTCACCCAGTGCAGTGGTGTGCTTCCCTGATACATTTTTTATCATTTTTGAACAGCAGTGGAGGTCTATGGGACAGATGAGTAAGCTAATTCAGGACTGACAGACTGACATTAACAGTGAGCAGAGGCAAATCATTGTTGGTTTTAGTCTCTTTATGGGGAGTGTCGAAAATAGTGTCAATATAGAAAATGATTAGCCTTATCCTTTAACAGAGGAGTGAGGGAGCAGTGTGCAATGTGAAGCGTCAGGGGACACAGCGGAGACTGAACGCTGCTCAGTGTAACGATAATCAGAGCTAACCAGCTGTGAGAAGCTGCTTTTCTTTTTCTCCAGGATGGAGTCCGGTTGTGGCCACCTGGTTTGGAGTTGAGCTAGCGACGCTATTTCAAGAGGCTCTCAGTATGTCTTCAGGGGAGTGTCAGTCCAGAATTGTTGCAGTGCTGTTTATTACAGTTAGTGTTACTGTTTGTCATGTCTAAATATCTTGTTCAGCTCAGTCAAGCAGGGCCCTGTTATATTTAATGTATCTTCATAGGAATAAATCTCATTCATATACTATAATGTTGTTTTTGGCTCTTATCGGTCTTGCTGACAGTAGCATCACTTGCAGCTCTGTGTGAGTGCTCTCCTTGTCTATTACAAATAGAGCAAAACTGTCAAGTCTAAGCAGACAAATTTCACCTCTATCAATGTCAACAAAGTGATTATGTGTACAGTGCAATAAATCAATGTATACAATGTAGTTACTCTGTAAAAAACATTCTGTTGTGAGAGCTGAGGTCTTCATCCCTAATTATGGTTAGACACTTAAACATAATCATAAGTTTATGGCAAGTTTGAAATGCAAATGTAAGTTTTGACTACAGTTTTGTTTCTGAATATTTTCAAGAGTTTCTGCTGCTGCAGCTACAGTATATGAAGTCATATGAAAGCTGATCCTTGTTGTGGTCAGTGCACTGGTTCCCATGATTTGGACCCCCAACTGTTGCCCATTTCTTTGGAGCCAAACCGCTTGTTCTTGTATTCACTGCTGCTTCTGAAGTTGTCTTTGTGGCTTGCCACAGTCCCTAACCACAAATCCCTGGCTCACTGAGTAAACTAGTACTAAATGTAGCTTTAATAGGTCAGATCTTCATACCATCCATTCCATTGCTGTTGGGCTTTGCCTCAGGGTAACATGCTCCATACAAAAGTCACCAATTATTTAACTTTGATTAGCAATTTGTTGATAATAATGGAGCAGATCCAGAAGCTTGTTCACTCACTCTCTCTCTCACTTTCTCCCTCTTTCTTTTATCTCACACATACATATACCCCCACACTCACAGTTTGGCAGAGTTCCTATGCAGTGTAGAAGAAAATACCATGTAGATTCCCAAGAGCCGAGAACCTTTAAGCATGCAAGGAGACCCGGCTTAAAAGGAAAACCCTGCTATTGGTTCCAGCGGTTGGGCCTGCACAGTTCACAGAGTACAAGGTTCCTAAAGTGTTATCACATTTTACACACATTTTACAAATGTCTCAATATCTCTTCTTATGCATAGATTAAGTTAGATTTGGAGGGTCTCATTTTTTACACATGTATGACCTTCAATGTAGTAAGAGTCCACAGTGACACTGCCATGAATACTGGTGATGTAAAATGCAGTGAACTGAACACATTTGACAATCTGGCACTGTTTTTTTCTTTACACATAATCATAACCAGTGGTTTTTAACCTGAAAAGTTTCATTCGTTTCCTGTAACAAACTATTCTTATAAAACAAACAAAAAAAGTTTAATTACTTATTATTACTTCCTGTTACTGTTACCTGTTATTTCATCAAAGGCACTGTACCTTCCAAGGACCCAAAGGCTTCCACTCATACATATCACTTTTATGTGTCGGAATAAAAAAGACTGAACCTAACAGCCTTGCAACAGCATGAAGGTATCTATACTGACCATCAACAGTTAGCTTAGTGCACAGCAGCCCAAACGTCCTGTCTGCACAGTGAAGCTGCAAAGTACAAACCCTCCAACTCCAGACAAAACCAGGTGACTTCTGGATGTGGACTTACTGATGTAAGAAAACTGGTTAAAAGACATGTAAACTAAACACCATTTGAGACTGCCCGCAGGTACTAACACCCCCCA
>NW_018128126.1:72891-77596 GCF_001952655.1 Monopterus albus
CTACCCAGCAGCCTGAACCGTGAATACACAGCAGTGACACTGATTTTAACCCTCCAACCCAACTCATGATAAAAGATGTGAACCTGTTGAACAAACAAACGATGTGTAATGTTGTAGACCAAAGACAGAAATTCAAGGTCTGGGAAGTTTCAGTGCACCCTCACAGACATTAATCCAAACTTTTTTCTTTGTCTTTGTTTTTTTGTCAAAGTGATGCAGTCAGTCAGAAAGTTTATCAGGGCAAGTTTTGCATATGCATTTGCAGTGAATTTCAATCATTACATTTTAGTATTCCACTTTTGACCTCTTGTTATTTTGTGTGTCTCATGTATTCTTGAACATATTTGCTTAAAGGTAGCTGATGAAACACACACACTGAGCTTTACATTTTATTTTACTAAAATTTCAGAAAGAGCATGAATGAAATTGGAAAAAAAAATACAAAGTCACTGTATATGGTTTTACTTTGGATCCCTCCCAGCAGCTGAACCAAGCGGTCCAGTGTGTGACATGAGAGTGCTTTGAAGCTGTCAGTGATTAATGGTCTGTGTGGAAGTCTTGTGCTGTGCTGGTTACATCACCCTGTTTCTCTCTCTCCCTCTCTCCAACATGACACCTGATACCTTGTCAAACCAAAAACATTATGTCACTAGCATCATGGTCTAGTGTTTCATATCTTTTAGAAAGGCGGTCTTTGTTCTAATGTTGTTGCTGTACATTGCAAACAGACTCAGTGGACAGCGTGAAAACATACAGTACAGTGCTTGTGCATATGCAGGCTTGATCACATGTTATCCTCATTCCTCTGTGTTGTTAAAATGCTGTGCCACACACATACACACACACATGCATGCATGCATGCTGCAGTTTAATGATATGATCATGGCTATACTGTATGTGCACATTTCTTGAAAAAGTGAAAGCATTGTGTAATACAACTCAACCAAAGTAATCTCAAAGTTTAGATATTCTTCAGTCCGCAGTTAGACAAAGTGTATGTCTATGAATATGATTTCATGCTGTGACTACTCGATATAGAAGTGAGCACTCACCAGACTCCAAAAGCAGGATGCTAAATCAGGAACCATAAAGTTCATAGCAACAGCAATCATTACAGATGTTCATGAGTCTACTATATGAAGCCATGGTGCATAGCCAGTGCCAGAGTCCTATACCGGGTCAGATATCCACAAAAATTATGTGTAAAGGGCAAAAAAAAATGTTGTTTATATTGATTCTTGGGTATGGGCTTGAGTAAAACTAAACTAAATGCAAGCAGGTAGTGAGTGAAATAAACATAATTAAAAAAAAACAAATAAATAAAGGTGCAGCTCGTTTTAAACATCTAATCAGCATAATTTGATCAAGCCTATGTAGAGAGTGGAAATCATGTCATCACATCTGGTTAGCCTCTGTTCCACGAGCTTCAGTGACTCTACACAGTCTCTCATTTAACATTTTTTCATCGGCCATCGTAAGAAAGCGTAAGCGCATTCCTCTGGATTTTTTTTCATAATCTAAAACAAGCCCCCAATCACTACAGCACTTACTACTGAAAGTCGAAAGCTTTGTGGTTTTAACAAGGTTCATTAAGAGTTTATTTTTTAGCATTAGAAAAACTACACTTCCTGTGATTTCTTTGCAGCACAGTGGTACACATATTATATGTCACTGTTAATTACTAGACTTTTCTGGACTTCTGGACTTTATAACGATTTAAGGACCTCACTGTAACCTCAATGTGTTTTACCCCTTTTGCTCATTTGTTCATTTGTTAAAATGATGAAAATTGTATTTTGATATGATCCTTTTTCAATATGAAATAAAAGACTTCAGCGGTCCATGTAGCATAGCGTTAATTGTGTGTTTCTGATATTAGTCTCACCTCTCAACTTTGTAAATTGTGAAAAATGTAGAAACATGTAATAGTTAGAGCGTGTGTTTAATTCTCCCACCAACTGACTGGCATCAGCTGGTGATGTTTCAGCCATGATGAGCTGGTGCTTCTGGGAAATTGTGTTCATTAAAGCCCAGAAAAAGCAGAAATGTTATGTTAATATCAATAATACATTGTTTTAAAGGAATATATCATTATAGTGTAAGCAAATGTAGTGAAACTCACAACATGCTACTGGAAATGGCTTTGTTCCAAGGCCGGATTTTCAGGTACTAACCAGATTAAAAATTTCAAAGGGATTTTGAATAAGCTTTTCTTTCTTCTGGAACATAAACCGGAAGTTCTGGTTTCACCTTGGCTCTATAATCGATACATTCATTGTAAAGGCCTATGGCACAACCTTTGACTCCTCAACTCACAGTCTGCTAATAGGCTAGACATCCATGTGTCAAACTGGATGCGAGTGGTGAATACAAAACTGTGGACAATACATCATTGAAGGCCAAGTCGGATGTATGGGAGAAATTTGGTGTGGTTACAGGCTGTGGGCAGTTTTCAATATGTGTACTTCTCTGTACTTTTGTCCTTGTGCACTTGTAATACTTCATCAGTCACAGCTGACGTACTGTTCCAAGTCAAAGTCTGCATCCCGCCTAGTACACATCAAAAAACCAGAAGCATTCTTGCTCCGCCCATTTTATCAAGGATGCTTTGGGAGCTGACTTGGGGCAGTCAAATATCTCAAAATGCACTGCGTTCCAGCTGTCAGAGTTTAAAATAAGTGACTGTGTAGCATAAAGTCAGTTTTAATTACAAGTTTGGGTTGGGTCAGGTCTGGAGTTTATTTAGAAATAACTCCAGGTAATGGGTTGGGTCCAATGCAAAGCTTTGAGCACGTGGGATGGGTTTTCAAAATTGGACCTGTGCAGGACAAAACACATCACTGTTTGCTTGAACTTTGCCAAAGAGTTCACTGACCCTCCACTACACTGCAAGGAGAATGTTCTGTTCACCGATGAAACTAAAGCTGCTGATATACTTGATTTTAAATATGTGTTCCTACTTCTGTCTCATATCAAGGTTGCTTAGTTTAATAAATTACTCATAATTTCCATGGTGTACAACTTCTTAGAGTGAGTTTGTGTGTTAAATGTCCTCCTGATTGCCTCTGCTCCAGCTGACTGACCTGCTGTGAGTCTGTCTTGTGAAATGTTGCTTGTCCTCAGAGGCTCATCAGTGTGGGCTGAGGTGAACCACGCTAGTTTAGACTTGTTAAGTAAACACAACATGTTGTGATTAATATCATGCTGTCTCCACACTTTTACAAGATAACAAAAGTCAGCACTCTTACTGCTGGTCTCCTGATTCTTTGTTTCCAGCCCAAACATTTGCAAATCTCTCCCTGTTTCTTATTTTCTCATTTTTCTCTCCAGTAAGTCCAGTTCAGTTTCCCCTGCTGTAGCTGTTTGCCAAAGCACAGCAGGAGCCACTCTGTGGGATTAAAGCCCACTGGCCTCTTCATCAGATTCCTGCCATCCATCAGTTCCATCTCCTTCACAAAACAAAAGGCCATTTGGTTGAGTGAGAACAAGCAAGCTAATAAAATGTGCAAAGCAAATAAGGATGGTAGACTGGATCCCAAAGGTGCTGCTCTCACTTTATCATCAGTTTGACCCTTTCTAACCAACAGTGATTTCTTGTAGCATCCCTGAATATACAGTCACAGCCTGTATAGTAGCTATATGGAGAAAACTTGTCAGGACATTTTATCCTTGTGATGTCCACAGTCTAAAAACACATTTGTAAAACTGTTGTTAGTCATAAAAACTGTATGCCTAAGAGCACTGGACTATAAAGATTGATCTTTTTTAAAGATGCTGTTTCTCATTACAGTTAAGACAAGTGCTGAAACATTAGGTGAGCAGTTAACTACGCCCAGTCCTTATTTTGCAAAACCTCCATGGCAACTTAAATCTATGTAGGCGTTGGAAACCCCTCAATTTAATCTTCAAGTTTTTTTTTTCTTTGTTTGGAGCAAAACATGCAGAGGAAGGAAAAATGAGAAGAAAAGGATTACAGTAGATTATCATGAAGACAGATCAGATTAAGCAGGAACAAATTAAACTGAAAAATACTAACAACTGTGTTAAACCACTGGTCACTACCCTGTCCCTGCAAATACTAAGGACAAAGAACCCGGTGGAGCGTTTTGCTCTCCTGGACAGACTGCAGGACTTTGTCTTCAGTCGCCCCTGGCCAGGGGATTCCCTGTTGCTGCAGGCCTTGGTGGAGTTTGTGGGGGACACCCAGAAGGACCTAGATGCCTATACAGACAAGTGCTGGGCTGATGGCTCCTTTGTGGCTATGGTCGGTCCCCCGGCTGAAAAATGGTAACAACCCCTCTGATGCCAGGGGGCCCGGGTGTGCCGCGAGGGCTCGGAGCGATCAGTGTGCCAACGGTGAGCCGCCAGCCATGCTCTTTGCTGCAGTTCCTGTTCCTGCCACTGAGCGGGTCGGCCGGCGCGCCGACACCGCTCCGGAGTCTGCTCCTTGGCAGGGTTATTCAAACGTCCTCGCTGAGACCAAGAAACCCAGGTGTGCCGACAACGGCGTCCCCGCCAGGGTACCAGGTCTACAGTGTGCTGACAAGATCCTGCCCAGGGAAGTGGTGACCTCTGGTTCTGTATGGCATGGCTGGATCACCAAAGCCTTCTCCATGCCCCTACTCCCGGCCTTTGAGGGGGTCGGCGAGGACGCCAGTCCCCTGCTCCCGGCCTTTGAGGGGGTCAGCGAGGCCGCCACGGCCCC
>NW_018128126.1:77879-78779 GCF_001952655.1 Monopterus albus
CCCCCCCCCCCCTGCTGCCGGCTCCAGAGGGGTTCGCCGACGACGACGCCCTGCTTCCAGCCTCAAAGGGGTGGGTCAAAGATGATGACGCCTTGCTTCCTGCTCCAGTTCCTGATCTCGAGCGGGTCGGCCGATGCGCCAACGCCGCTCCAATTCCTGTTCCTGTCTCTGGTCCCGAGCAGCTCGGCCAGTGTGCCAGCGCCGTCCTGGTTCCAGAGCCTGTTGGACTGCATCGTGGTCGCCCTCTGGAGCGGCCTCTCCATGGCCCCTCCGCGGCCCCATCTGGCGTCGAGGTCGCCCTCCAGAGTGGCCTCTTTGTGACCCAGTCTGGCGTCGAGGCCGTCATCTGTACCGACCGCTCTGGTTCCCGGCCTAGTGTAGGTTGGTTCCTGCAATTTCGGTCATTTTTCTTTGTTTGAACTAGTTGTGCAGTTTCGGTGTTTTTTGGCCGGTCACTCTGTGTTTTTGGTCTTGCTGTGTGGCTTCGGTGTTCCCAACCTGGTGCCGTCTGTTTTTGTTTTGGTGCCCTCCTTCCGGGCCCCTGCCTCCCTCTCTGTTCGGCCCTGTTGTGGGTGTATTTTGTTTTTGGGATGTCTGGCAGCCAGCCTTGAGGGGGGGGTACTGTTACGGTGTCATGTCAATCGGCTTTCTGGCTTTGTTTGTTTACCTGTTCTCTCCCCCGCTTCTCTGTCACCGCATTAGTCGCCATGTCTGTCACCTGTTGCCTGTTATCTCCCGGTCCTGTCCTTTGCGGTTCTCGCTGCAATCAGTCATCATTCCTCCCACCTGCTGTTCATTGTCTCCCGGTCCCGTCAGACATATATAACCACCCTGTCTGCCGCCGCGCTTTTGCTGGTTCATACGCCTACGATCCCCTACCCTTCCCCGACGTTTAGGATA
>NW_018128126.1:79820-82273 GCF_001952655.1 Monopterus albus
CAAAGAAACACAGATGCCAGTGATACAGTTTTATCATCATCAAAGTGATGTTGATCAAATGACACAAAATAACAAACACTCAAGAGATATTCAAATTAAAAAAGAAGAACCAAATAGATTTGGCCCTCAACAACTTATCACCTCCAAACATGAACCAAAAGAAGCCCAGAGCCTTGCTAAATACCTCATGCGTAAAGAGCTTGTGAGTGCCGGCCTCTTGGAATTTGATGATCGTCCTGAGCATTATTGGTCATGGAAAGCGTCATTTGTAAGTGCAACACAAGACCTAAATCTATCAGCTAGAGAAGAGATTGATCTGCTGGTGAAATGGCTTGGAGCGGACTCAAAGGAACAAGCAAAACGCATACGATGTGTGCATGCCTTTAATCCCTCAGCTGGCCTCAACATGTTGTGGCAACCAACGTTTGAAAGAATGCTATGGAACACCAGAAGTGATAGAACAAGCCCTGCTTAAAAAGACTGAAGATTTCCCAAGGCTAACCAACAAAGATAACACTAAGCTCAGAGAACTGGGTGACATTCTGCTTGAACTGGAATGTGCAAAGCAAGGAGGACACTTACCGGGTTTTGCATACCTAGATACAGCATGTGGAGTAAACCCAATACTGGAGAAATTGCTCCACAGCCTTCAGGAGAGATGGATTACCCAAGGATACAAGGAGGAGCAGAAGGTAACATTTCTTCCCTTTTCTCTTTTCTCCCAGTTCGTGCGACAACAGGCTAAGGTGAGAAACAACCATAGTTTTGCTTTTACCACCTTGACTAGTCATTCAAGTTTAAGAACAGATAAAGGTCCAAAGCATACTTTCAAACCCTTAGTGAATGTGCATAAAACAGGCATCCCACTTACATTTGCAGATCAAGAAACAGTCCCTACAGAAAAGAAAATTCAGGAACCAGATCGTGAGTGTACAATACACAAGAAACCCCACCCTCTTAGAAAATGTAGAACATTTAGAAACAAACCCCTAGAAGAACGTAAAGTCTATTTGAAACAAAACTACATCTGCTTTAAATGCTGTGGATCCACACAACACATAGCCAAGGACTGCAAAGCAACAATTCAGTGTACTGAATGTAACAGCGACAAGCATATTGCAGCCATGCACCCAGGACCTCCTCCCACAAACAAAAAGTGTGCCGCGGCAGATTATAAGCAAAGCGGGGAGCAGGGTGAGCATGCATCTCCAGTCACAGCCAAGTGTACAGAAATCTGTGAGAATTCAGGCAGCCCACACTCATGTGCTAAGATCTGCTTGATTAAAGCATATCCAGTAGGGAACAAAGAGAAAGCAGTCAAAATGTACGCTGTGTTAGACGAACAAAGCAATAGGTCTCTTGCAAAGGCAGAGTTTTTCAGTCTCTTTGACATCAAAGCCAGCTCGACTCCTTACACACTGAAAACCTGCTCAGGTACAATAGAAGTTTCAGGAAGAAGAGCTACAAACTTCATCTTAGAGACAATGGATGGAAAGTTACAGCTACCTCCAAACCAACCAACCAACCAACCAAAGTAAATGTGTACAAAGCAAATATACTGCAAATATACTGCAAAATGGCTGTGCATCCTTTCTAAGTCCTTGTCAAAATAACATTTTGATAAAAGAACATTACAGCGGAACGACAGAGCATCATAATCCTTCATCTTCCCATGGTAGTAAAGAAACCGACACTTTTCCAAGTCCAGACAGCCTTGGACTGTCAGTGTTCGACAGTTCTCAAGAAGACAATAAGTTATCCTTATCCAAGGAGGATAAAGAGTTCTTATCTATCATGGATAGAGAGGTCTACCAAGACGAAGAGTGCAGCTGGGTAGTACCTCTTCCGTTTCGGTCACCAAGACCTCATCTTCCCAGTAACAAAGTACAAGCAGTAAAATGCCTGAACACACTCCGTAAAACACTGGAGAGAAAACCAGAAATGAGGAAGCAGTTCACTGACTTTATGCAGGGAATGCTGGATAAAAACCAGGCTAAGCTCGCACCACCTCTAGAGAGAGACAGAGAACATTGGTATCTCCCCATGTTTGGAGTTTATCATCCACGAAAACCCGGACAAATAAGAGTTGTGTTCGACTCCAGTGCTGAGCACGAGGGTGTAAGCCTCAATGATGTACTCCTCAGTGGCCCAGACTTAAATAACACCCTGTGTGGAGTCCTCCTGAGGTTTCGTAGAAAGCTTGTCACCCTAACAGCAGATGTGCAACAAATGTTTTATTGTTTTGTAGTCAGAGAAGACCACAGAGACTATCTCCGCTACCTCTGGTATGAAGACAATAATTTTAGCAAAAAAATAGTGGAGTACAGGATGAAAGTGCATGTGTTCGGGAATGCACCATCACCCGCAGTCGCTATATACTGTATGAGGAAAGCCGCAGAAAAGGGCAAAGCAGAATACGGCGTAGATGCACAACAGTTTGTGGAGAGACAGTT
>NW_018128126.1:82901-91227 GCF_001952655.1 Monopterus albus
CATAAAAGATGAGATAGACACCCATGTTGATGCTGTAAGGTTTTTTACCGATAGTAAGATCGTTCTTGGCTACATCTACAACACCACTAGAAGATTTTATGTATATGTGTCTAACAGAGTGACCCGTATCAGACAGTCCACTCAGCCGAAACAGTGGGCTTACAGTATGTCTCCACAGATGAAAATCCTGCAGACCACGCCACTAGGTTCATGCCAGCAGCACATCTACAACAAAGCAGTTGGCTATCAGGTCCCAGTTTTTTGATCTATGAGAAAACATCTGAGCCCAATACATTCACTCTTATTGAGCCAGAAGGCGACACTGAGATCCGACCTGAGATCACATCCTCAGCCACATCAATATCAAACACACAGTTAAGCTCACAACGCTTTGAAAAGTTTTCAAACTGGAGTAAACTCTGCAATGCTGTAGCCAAACTCGTTCACACTGCTGCATCTTGGAAGCAAGATCATGAAACTGCCAAAAGAAGAGGATAGAGTCTCTTCAAAGATATGACTACCACAAATGAGCTTGCACAAGCCAAGTGCGTGATAATGCACTCTATTCAGTGTGATTTATTTAAAGCGGAACTTAAGTGCTTCAAGGATGGCAAAGTGCGTCCCAAACAGAGTCCACTCAAAAGGTTCAACCCCATGGTAGCTGAAGACGGTTTGATCCGAGTGGGAGGCCGTATATCTTCTTTGAACTTGCCAAGAGGTGAGTGCCACCCCATCGTTGTCCCATGCACTCATCACATTGCTACACTCTTAGTGAGGTACTATCATGAACAAGTGGCTCATCAAGGACGTCACATAACAGAGGGTGCAATCCGAGCAGCGGGATATTGGATCATTGGTGGCAAACGTCTGGTTTCTTCTGTCATTTACAAGTGTGTTATCTGTCGTAAAGTACGTGGAAGACTACAGTATCAGAAAATGGCGGATTTACCCGTTGACAGAGTCACCCCAGCACCTCCTTTCACTAGTGTGGGCCTCAATGTTTTTGGGCCATGGAATGTTATGACATGCTGCACCAGAGGAGGGTGTGCAGAAAGTAAACGGTGGGCAGTGCTGTTCACTTGTATGTGTACCAGAGCTGTACATATTGAGCTGATCGAATCCCTGTCAACTGACAGTTTCATCAATGCTCTCAGAAGGTTTTTTGCAGTACGTGGGCCAGCCAAGCTCCTCCGCTCTGATAGAGGAACTAACTTCGTTGGCGCCTGCAAAGAGCTGGGTATCGAAGCCGAGCGTTCAACTGTTGAGGCCTACCTCCAGAGCAAAGGATGCACATGGGTGTTCAACCCTCCGCATGCTTCGCATATGGGAGGTTCTTGGGAAAGACTCATCGGTGTCGCTAGACGCATCCTGGATGCCATGCTGGTTCAGTCAATTCACATGCGGCTTACTCATGAAGTCTTGAGCACCCTTATGGCTGAAGTGATGGCCATCATGAATGCAAGACCACTGGTACCTGTGTCTACCGATCCAGATATGCCTACAGTCCTCACACCAGCGATGCTTCATCCAACCATGGCAGCCCACTGATGTTCCCCACTTCCTACAGTGGGACCCGTACCTCACGACTATTAGTGTCTTTCTCTGGCTGAGCTGAATGACAGGCAGCAAAATTCAAATTATTTGGACTAATTCTTTCTGCCTATGAAATATATATTTATTATTACAAGTACTGTCTTTGGCCACACTGTCACTGCCTTTCATTGAAATGCAGTTTTAGTTTTTTTTTACATTATGATAGTTTTTTTTGTAAAGGGATGTGAGGAAGCTGCCACCTTGTGGTTGTTCCCTAAGTTTTGTTCCTTGCTGAAGTTTCACTTTCGTTTTTGCTATTGAGAACATGTTAGTTTGCTGTAGGACGGATGTCGTCTTCACATTTGAGTTTTGGACATCATTTGCCTGTAAGTAAATACAGTATTATTGATTTAAAGTGTTCTAATATGTAAAGTAGACATGAAGATGTGAAGATGGGGTCATGCGTAAAATAAAATTTCCAATTAGTGTCTGTTTTGTGTGCGTGTAATAGCTGGTTCACTTTGTGTTTAATTAATGTACTATGTTTGTTTGTATTTGTTACAGTTTTGCGAGAAAATCATAACTTGGAAAATGACTAAAGCAAGCCTTGAATTTTTTTGGATTCCAAGTTCACGTTAACTGACTGTCTAGTTCTATCGACTTACGCAGAACGAGGGCAGTACAATAATAAATGTATAAATTCACTTTGGAAATTGTGAAGTCCCAGACTTTTCTCGAGTCCAGATAGTGGAAAGAATTTCAGTCACACACCAAATATCAAAGTGTACTATTACCTTTATTTCAGATATATCTGGAGCTCATACAGCAAGCAGCAAAGCAGATGATCTAAAGTGAAGTTAACAAGACTGTGTGTTATATTCTATTCCCCCCTCCCCTACACATTCCTTCATCATGCTGCTGGAATTTAATCATTTCCTTTTTCAAAGATAACTCCCCTGGATCAGAACCATACCAAGTGCAACTCCTTAGAACAAAGTGCATCTTATGATTAAGTGAGCACACACACTGTAACTAGGTGAAGACTATACCTGAAGGCTATTCCTGTAAATACATCTGTATCTGAAAACAATGTCCTGGAGAAAATAGTGCTGATGCCTCATTTATATATTAACCCAAACAACTCAATATTCCACAAAATAAATGTAGAAATAAGTATGTATTATTTTATGAAATCACCATCTGAAACTTTGCTTTCTTTAACACAAGATCACTCAGCAATTAAACGTTCCTTCTTAATGACTTTATCTCCACGCATGACTTGGATATGTTTTTCATTACTGAAATCTGGCTGAAACAAGGCGATAATAGTATCTTTTCTGAGCTTCTGTCAGCCAATTACCTGTTTTTTAACACTTCGTGCCTCACTGAACGGTTTGGCATCTGTTTTTAAGTCGACATTAAAATGTCACCTTCTCTTTCCTAAGGCCTACTCGAGCTTCGAACTACAAACTTTTGTTTTAACACTCCACTGTCCGATTCTATGTGCGGTGATATACCGTCCTTCTAAATCTAATAATTTTATTAATGAATTTGGTGAATTTTTGGCAACACGCATTCCTCAGTTTGACAGTGTTTTAATATGTGGAGATTTTCACATGACCAGTTGGCAAATGAGTTTGACTCGTTATTGGACTTTTGATCTCACCCAGTCAGTACTATGCCCCACTCACAAATGTGGAGGCATACTGGACCTCGTCATCTCACAAGGTGTGGATATATGCATGAGAGATGTATCAAACTCAGCCATTTCTGATCACTTCTTTGTCCACTTTGAGATTCTGACCCCATTAATTAAGTACATCCAGGCCCATGGCCCTACATCAACACCACATGATTATTACTCCGTCTACGGTTCCTTACTTTGCTGCTGCTTTCTTAGCCTCTGAATTCCACTCTTCAGAAGTGCAGAGTCTTCATGCGTGCCCTGAAGCTATTCTCTCTTCGTTTGAGTCTACCTGCTCCCGGATTATGGACTCCATCGCTCCATCTAGGATGATGAGACCCAAAAACACCTCTGACTTGTGGTTGAATGACACCACCCGTGCCCTGCGGAGGCGCTGCAGACAGGCTGAACGTAAATGGAGGAAGGACGGCCTGCAAGTCTCCCTGTACATATTCAGAGACAGTTTAGTCTCCTATCAGAAATCCATTAAAGTTGCTAAAACTCAATATATGTCTAATATCATTTCAAATAGCAGTCACCATCCTAGAGTTCTTTTTAATACCATCAATCTGGTTATCAATCCAGGTGTTACCCTGCCCACTGTAGGATCGGTTCTGATATGTAATGAATTTCAGAGTTATTTCACTGATAGAATCAGGGCTATTAGACAAAATATTCCCAAGGTTACATCCCCTGCATCACCTGTTTCTCATGTATTGGATACTTTAGAGACCTTTACCCCGATCTCTCTGCCCCAACTCAAGAAATTTGTCCTACAGTTAAAGTCTGCCTCCTCCCTCCTTGATCCAGTCCCTGCCAGGATAATCAAGGAGACTATCGACATGATTGGTCCCTCTCTGGTCATATTTATTAACTGTTGTCTTGAGCGGGGCTTGGTTCCGACTACCCTTAAGCATGCTGTAGTGAGACCACTCTTAAAAAAACCTAATCTTGACCCCTCCCAGTTGTCCAGTTCCCTCCCAATTTCCCTTCTGCCTTTTTTGTCCAAGGTTATGGAAAAAATTGTCCTTACTCAATTACAGCCTCATTTGGACCATCTGGATCTCGCAGATGAGTTTCAATCTGGTTTTAAGCCTCGCCACAGCACAAAATCTGCACTACTAAGAGTCCACAATGACATTACCATGGCCCTTGATGCCAAGTGGCCCGTTATCTTAGCTCTTTTAGATCTTTCGGCAGCCTTCGCTACCGTTGATCATGCAGTTTTGCTATCCTGTTTGGAACACCGTGTTGGCCTGAAAGGCGCAGTACTATATTGGTTCACCTCTTTCCTGACCAATAGGACCTTTTCTGTTGCTATCGGCAATTTCTCCTCAATGGCAGCCCCTCTTACCTCAGGTTACCTCTGGTTAAGAGAGCTGGTTCTGTCCTGGACTGCTCTCTGGATTTCATCGAGGAGGTGGCGGACAGAAGGATGTTGGTAAAACTAACATCCATCATGCATAACCCCTCCCATCCCCCGCACCACACAGTGGTGGCTCTGAACAGTTCTTTTAGCATGAGAGTGTTACATCCCCAGTGTAAGAAGGAGCGTTACCGCAGGTCATCCCTTCCCACAGCCATCAGACTGTACATCACATCACTACAGTGATAAGATAGGTGAAATTATGAGGGACTATGCAATAATCTTCTGTGGTGCAATATTTCAGCTCCTGGGGGTGAAATGCATTGTAAATAGGCTCATGTGTAATATCTTGTTTCTGACCTCTCTCTCAATTTCAAGTCGATTAACGGCCTCGCCCCCTCATATGTGTCGGATCTCGTTTCTGTCTATGCCCCACATAGAGCTCTACGCTCTTCAGAGCATCTCTCTTTGACTGTCTCGCGATCTCGATACAAAAAATGGGGCGATCGCTCTTTCTCCATGTATGGTCCCAAGCTCTGGAACGCTCTACCACCAGAACTATGGTCCATAACTGAGCTGGCCTCGTTCAAAGTAACTTTAAAAACTCATCTCTTCAGGCAGGCCTTCGGTGCTTAACTCATTTCACAGAGATATTTTTAACTTGTTCTGTGTTATTTATATTTTAATATGCAGTTTCCCCTCTGCGGCCTCCCTACGGCCGCTCCGCGGCCCCTCCGCGGCCCCTCCGCGGCCCCATCTGGCATCGAGGTCGCCCTCCAGAGTGGCCTCTTCGTGACCCAGTCTGGCATCGAGGCCGTCATCTGTACCGACCGCTCTGGTTCCCGGCCTAGTGTAGGTTGGTTCCTGCAATTTCGGTCATTTTTCTTTGTTTGAACTAGTTGTGCAGTTTCGGTGTTTTTTGGCCGGTCACTCTGTGTTTTTGGTCTTGCTGTGTGGCTTCGGTGTTCCCAACCTGGTGCCGTCTGTTTTTGTTTTGGTGCCCTCCTTCCGGGCCCCTGCCTCCCTCTCTGTTCGGCCCTGTTGTGGGTGTATTTTGTTTTTGGGATGTCTGGCAGCCAGCCTTGAGGGGGGGGGTACTGTTACGGTGTCATGTCAATCGGCTTTCTGGCTTTGTTTGTTTACCTGTTCTCTCCCCCGCTCCTCTGTCACTGCATTAGTCGCCATGTCTGTCACCTTTTGCTTGTTATCTCCCGGTCCTGTCCTTTGCGGTTCTCCCTGCCATCACTCATCATTCCTCCCACCTGCTGTTCATTGTCTCCCGGTCCCGTCAGACATATATAACCACCCTGTCTGCCGCCGCGCTTTTGCTGGTTCATACGCCTACGATACCCTACCGTTACCCTACGTTTATGCTACCCGGTTTGTACTATGTGTATGTGTCCCAAGATTCCTGCGGTTCAACTCTGGTGTTCCGATTTACTGCTAGTATTCCCCATGGTGTTCATCTGTCTGTAACTCTGACTGTTAGCGCTACTCAGTCTGTCGGTGCTGCTCCTTCTGTCAGTGCTACTTAGTCTGTCAGCGCTACTTGTCTGTCAGTGCTACTCAGTCTGTCAGTGCTACTCGTCTGTCAGTGCTACTCAGTCTGCCAGTGCTGAGTGACCCTGCCACCCTGGTCCCTCCTGGCGTTGCCTCCTCATCCCTCTTGGTTCCTGCCTGGTCTCCTCATCCCTCTTGGTTCCTGTCTGGTCTCCTCCTGGTTCCTCGTCTTCCTGCCACCCAGCCTTACCTGTGTTTTGTTCAACAAAACACTTCTGTAGCTCCTACTCCTCCTGGTCTCTGTCTGCAACTGCACCACACTCACACGTAACAATTAGTATCTGTTTTGTGTGCGTGTAATAGCTGGTTCACTTTGTGTTTAATTAATGTACTATGTTTGTATTTGTTACAGTTTTACGAGAAAATCATAACTTGGAAAACGACTAAAAGAATAACAAGAAAAGCAAGCCTTGTTTGAATATTTTTGGATTCCAAGTTCACGTTAACTGACTGTCTAGTTCTACCGAGTCATGCAGAATGAGGGCAGTACAGTAAAAACAACAGCGCAGCAAACTCAAGCATAAGAAGATAGCATTGAGACAACATGAGCACATTTCTGGCAAAAGTTATAAGATGGAGTTTGTCTCTCTGCAAAAAGTGCAGCTAATCCAGAATCAACAGTGGACAGTTTGTCTCAGCCAGCCGAGACACATGAAGCCTTTGGAGCAAGTGATGCTAGATCACAGACATCAAAAAAATCCAGTAGATCTTCACAGTCCAGCTTAAAGTCAACATCAACTGCTGCATCAGCCGCTAGAGCACATGCCAAGGCAAAAGCTGCGCAGGCACAAATAGCCTTTGCTGAAAAGGAAGCAGAGGTGATAAGACGAAAAGCTGACCTTTGAGCCAGTCTTCATCGTCTTCAGACTCAAAGAGCCGCCGCCGCTGCAGAAGCAGAAGCTACAGCTTATGAAGAAGAGAGGATTGAAGACGAGGAGTGGAAAAATCTAAATCTTACAGAGCATCCCCTCAGCTCAGTCGAGCGTACAAGTCACTACATCGAGGAGCATTCAGAACTGTTCACCAAAGAAACACAGATGCCAGTGATACCGTTTTCTCATCATCAAAATGATGTTGATCAAATGACACAAAATAACAAACACTCAAGAGATATCCAAATTAAAAAAGAAGAACCAAATGGATTCGGCCCTCAACAACGTATCACCTCCACAAACGAACCAAAAGAAACCCAGAGTCTTGCTAAGTACCTCATGCGTAAAGAGCTTGTGAGTGCCGGCCTCCTGGAATTTGATGATCGTCCTGAGCATTATTGGTCATGGAAAGCGTCATTTGTAAGTGCAACACAAGACCTAAATCTATCAGCTAGAGAAGAGATTGATCTGCTGGTGAAATGGCTTGGAGCGGACTCAAAGGAACAAGCAAAACGCATACGATGTGTGCATGCCTTTAATCCCTCAGCTGGCCTTGACATGTTGTGGCAACGTTTGGAAGAATGCTATGGAACACCAGAAGTGATAGAACAGGCCCTGCTTAAAAAGATTGAAGATTTCCCAAGGTTAACCAACAAAGATAGCATTAAGCTCAGAGAACTGGGTGACATCCTGCTCGAACTGGAATGTGCAAAGCGAGGAGGACACCTACCAGGTTTTGCATACCTAGATACCGCACGTGGAGTAAACCCAATAGTGGAGAAGCTGCCCCACAGCCTTCAGGAGAGATGGATTACCCAAGGATCCAAGTACAAGGAGGAGCACAACGTAACGTTTCCTCCCTTCTCTCTCTTCTCCCAGTTCGTGCGACAGCAAGCTAAGGTGAGAAACGACCCTAGTTTTGCTTTTATCACCTCGACTAGTCATTCCAGTTTAAGAACAGATAAAGGTCCAAAGCATACTTTCAAACCCTCAGTAAATGTGAATAAAACAGGCATCCCACTTACACCTGCAGATCAAGAAACAGTCCCCACAGAAAAGAAGGTGCAGGAACCAGACCGTGAGTGTACAATACACAAGAAACCCCACCCTCTTAGAAAATGTAGAACATTTAGAAACAAACCCCTGGAAGAACGTAAAGTCTATTTGAAACAAAACTGCATCTGCTTTAAATGCTGTGGATCCACACAACACATGGCCAAGGACTGCAAGGCAACAATCCAGTGTACCGAATGTAACAGCGACAGGCATATTGCAGCCATGCACCCAGGACCTCCTCCCACAAACAAAGAG
>NW_018128126.1:96300-115694 GCF_001952655.1 Monopterus albus
GCTGCAGACAGGCTGAACGTAAATGGAGGAAGGACGGCCTGCAAGTCTCCCTGTACATATTCAGAGACAGTTTAGTCTCCTATCAGAAATCCATTAAAGTTGCTAAAACTCAATATATGTCTAATATCATTTCAAATAGCAGCCACCTTCCTAGAGTTCTTTTTAATACCATCAATCTGGTTATCAATCCAGGTGTTACCCTGCCCACTGTAGGATCGGTTCTGATATGTAATGAATTTCAGAGTTATTTCACTGATAGAATCAGGGCTATTAGACAAAATATTCCCAAGGTTACATCCCCTGCATCACCTGTTTCTCATGTATTGGATACTTTAGAGACCTTTACCCCGATCTCTCTGCCCCAACTCAAGAAATTTGTCCTACAGTTAAAGTCTGCCTCCTCCCTCCTTGATCCAGTCCCTGCCAGGATAATCAAGGAGACTATCGACATGATTGGTCCCTCTCTGGTCATATTTATTAACTGTTGTCTTGAGCGGGGCTTGGTTCCGACTACCCTTAAGCATGCTGTAGTGAGACCACTCTTAAAAAAACCTAATCTTGACCCCTCCCAGTTGTCCAGTTCCCTCCCAATTTCCCTTCTGCCTTTTTTGTCCAAGGTTATGGAAAAAATTGTCCTTACTCAATTACAGCCTCATTTGGACCATCTGGATCTCGCAGATGAGTTTCAATCTGGTTTTAAGCCTCGCCACAGCACAAAATCTGCACTGCTAAGAGTCCACAATGGCATTACCATGGCCCTTGATGCCAAGTGGCCCGTTATTTTAGCTCTTTTAGATCTTTCGGCAGCCTTCGCTACCGTTGATCATGCAGTTTTGCTATCCTGTTTGGAACACCGTGTTGGCCTGAAAGGCGCAGTACTATATTGGTTCACCTCTTTCCTGACCAATAGGACCTTTTCTGTTGCTATCGGCAATTTCTCCTCAATGGCAGCCCCTCTTACCTCAGGTTACCTCTGGTTAAGAGAGCTGGTTCTGTCCTGGACTGCTCTCTGGATTTCATCGAGGAGGTGGCGGACAGAAGGATGTTGGTAAAACTAACATCCATCATGCATAACCCCTCCCATCCCCCGCACCACACAGTGGTGGCTCTGAACAGTTCTTTTAGCATGAGAGTGTTACATCCCCAGTGTAAGAAGGAGCGTTACCGCAGGTCATCCCTTCCCACAGCCATCAGACTGTACATCACATCACTACAGTGATAAGATAGGTGAAATTATGAGGGACTATGCAATAATCTTCTGTGGTGCAATATTTCAGCTCCTGGGGGTGAAATGCATTGTAAATAGGCTCATGTGTAATATCTTGTTTCTGACCTCTCTCTCAATTTCAAGTCGATTAACGGCCTCACCCCCTCATATGTGTCAGATCTCGTTTCTGTCTATGCCCCACATAGAGCTCTACGCTCTTCAGAGCATCTCTCTTTGACTGTCTCGCGATCTCGATACAAAAAATGGGGCAATTGCTCTTTCTCCATGTGTGGCCCCAAGCTCTGGAACTCTCTATCACCAGAACTATGGTCCATAACTGAGCTGGCCTCATTCAAAGTAACTTTAAAAACACATCTCTTTAGGCAGGCCTTCGGTACTGAACTCATTTCACGGAGATATTTTTAACTTGTTCTATGTTATTTATATTTCAACATGCAGTTTCCCCTCTGTTTTAAAGTGTGTGTTTTAATCTATTTTAGGTTTTTACGTACATACGTTTTGCTGTGAAGCACTTTGTGCCCCTTTCAAGTTGTAAAGTGCTATATAAATAAAGTGTTATTATTATTATCATTAAAATATTCAGTCCTTCAATTTAAAACTAAAGTATGGGGAGAAAGCATTGCAAGTAAAGTACTGTAGCTCAGAGCCCTGATCCTTTGAATTTATTGATTCAAACCACAACCTCTCTTCCTCAAGAGGAATGACTCCTGTCTGGCCTGAGCCAAGATTTACATATGACGACACAGGCACCACTGAAACAAGCTTAAACTCTTTGTGTTGACTCTGAAACCCCAGCTGCAAGGCTTGGTGTATCATCTAAGGTTGAGATAAACAATGAGATAAATCACAAGCAGATATCAAGGCATCACTCCAGGCGGAATACAAATTCACTTAATCTCCTGAAACATATGGTTATTCTAACACAAATGATGAGTAAATCATTAGCTGTTAGACCATTAACCCATTTTACATTTAATCTAGTCTGATACAGTTTTAATGAATATAAATGTCTTATTGCCTATGAAGGCAATAAAACTTTTGTCTTGTATATCCATGCAAGTCATCCATGGATTTTGTTAGCTGTTTTTACATATATTACAAAATGGAAGGAAACAAGCTTTAACAACAAACATTACATAAGATAACACTTGAGTTTCTAAATTGAGTTTTAATACAAGTGGAAAGAGAACCTAAATGGGAAAATAGAGTAAATTAACAGGCCAAGGCCTGAGCCCTGAGGTACTCAATAAATGAACTGGGGACAGTTGTTGGCAGCCACACAGAAATTACTTTTACCCAGTGCATAACATCTATCAATGAACATGTTGCTACTGTGTTTGTATGTGCAAAATACCTTAATGCGTTGTTATAACCTGGTACGGCTAACATAGCTCAACTGGTATTATGTCTAAGTGAAAGTGGAACGCAGTTAACTCAAGTGTGATGTTATTCCTAGCTCCGACGTCCAAGCTCTGAGGTAAATGGAACACAAAGTGTACTGATAGCCTCTGCACGTGACATGCAGTGATGCTTCTGTTGCTTGTATTGTCTGTTTCACCGCACCAGAGGGAAACATTTTCAATCAAGAGGCATTTAAGTGGCACCAAAATGAGGCACTGAAATCTGCACTGAGTCGGAATGGTAGATATTGATTGTACAGGAACCAATATGGCACTGGGTTTCAGTACTAAACCCTAATTAGGGATTGTAGAAATCAATTTCTCAGCACTACTACCTGACTGAAATTCATCAAGGAGCCTACTGCCCTTTCATATAATCAGTAAACTGCTCAGCAGGTATTTTTACTTTGGTCAAGGAGGGACTTTTAGATATTAGAGAGAAGTTAATATAAACTTCACGGCATAAAGTATTTTTAAGCCTAAGATGTTCAATGAACAGCAAAGCTTGAGGTCAGAAAAGGCTAGGCATTAATAAAATTTACTTGCTGAGGATGAATTTAAGATATGGCTGTGAGTGAGTTATGTATTTCTGATAGTTCTGGAAAATCTGGTATTAAAGAAAATAAGTTTTAAGACATTAATCAGTGAACAACTGCTGATAAAACCAGATCAAGACTTTCTGTATTTAACTCTGTTAAACAAGTGGTGATCTTTGATGCATGTTTCGATGCCTTGGCAAATGAATGCTACAGCCAATTGTTTACAGCTTTCCGCATGCATTTAATTCTGCAATGGTGGTCATTCTGACTTTGCAGTTCAGTCAGTGTAAGGAAAGGCCAACTTAAAGCCTGAGCATTTCCCATGGACTGAGAAACATGAACTCTTCATGCTCATTATTCATGTGAGCAGGGTCTGAATAGGTGGACAGGCCCCTGGCTGAAGAAAGGAGGTGGTGGGGGCTAAATCAAAATCCATTCCAGTCTTGGCAGAGAATGGTGTTAACTGCTGTGTTGTTGATGTGCAAATCAGATAATGTGATTTCCGGACAAGAGCTCTCTCTGGTCATGGCTCTGCAGCAGCAGACCACTGTGAGGTGAAACTGCATCCAAGAGAACAATGGGTCATATCTCACATTTAGTAAAAGCCCTGATCCACTCAGGATTCTACAGGCAGTAGCAAGCCCAGGTCCATTAAAGACTTAAACTGTGATGACAGATGCTACAGGTTTTTGTTCCTTTACTGTGTAATGCAGGATGGTGTAAGGAGATGAAATGGGCTGAGGAGCTGTGTAGGCCAGTGGAACAGAACTGTAATGGCTGACTTAACTGTTTGATCTCATTTCCAGACACATTAAAATCAAATATGTTTTTTAATGCAGTGTCACACAGGAATATATTTCTCATGTCTCTCCATGAGCTACCCCAAATATCTCAAATTGCTTCTATTATTGTCTTATTACATCATGTGAATCATGACTGTGAACCTACTGTAACCTGTTATACCCATCATTATGAAGGAAAGTAACAAAATAGTAGTAAGAAGATACAGACATACACTACCAGTCAGGACACTTTCCCAGTGAACTGAATAGCTGAAATGAAAGCTTTTGTTCAGTCTCACCAACCTCATTTCAAGATGCAACAAGCAGCTAAGTTAAATGCTAAAGCTCTGATTAGTCCACTATCTGCTAAGCAGCAAACCGAGAAACACAGCATGAGACTAACTGGTGAACAAAATGGAGACAGATATTTATGATAAAATGCTGCTTGTTGAACCTTTCTACAGCATGAATGACTGTGTGAATACCTAGTGCCTGGTTTGTTCCAGGGGCGTCAACTAGTCCCCAGGCTGACAGCTACAGGTTTAACAGCTGGCTTCTGTAACAATTTAGGCTTAATCTCAAATGCATTGTTCACGGTCAGGTCAGAATCAGAAAACAGTTCATAAGACCATTTCTGGGTCAAAATCAGGCTTTGTGGACCAGTGAGACAAGAGGAGGTATCAGGGCTGAGCAGAAACAAAACAAAAAACAAACAAACAAACAAAAAAAACCACTAGGAACTAGAAAGCTATGGCTGCTAAGGCTCGGTAGTCTGTTATCTGTACGGCTAATCCTGTAGAAGCCCCAGCTGACACTGGGCGAGAGGCAGTGCATACTTGGGACAGGTCGCCAGTCTATCACAAGACAGACACAGAAGCAGACAAGCATTCACACCTACACCTACAGGCATTTTATCCAGCATTTCATCAGGTAACTTCATCTCTCCAGCCTTGTCCACAGATGTTCAAGCTAATCATTTAAACCCATCACATCAAGATGTTTTACTGGAGTCATAAGATGTGACATCATTAAATTGCCCATTTTTATATTTACTAAACCAGCCTGTCTGTACTGCTTTAAACCAGAAGACACCAAAGGAACACCAAAATAAAAATATCTAACATTGATGAGTAACTGCTTTTTGTGTTTTCATTTAAAATGTTGCTTCCTGTGGGTGTAGAAGCACATATACTATTTCATTTATGCAAATCTACAGAATTTCAATTAGTAGAAATTAGATTCTCTTTTCAGTTTGTGGTTCTGATTGACAAGCATGTTTTGGATAATTATCCATAGCAGCTTCAGTAACAATAAATAATAAATAAATAAATTGCCACCTTTTCTGTGGCTCTGAAAGGGGCTCATCAAGTTTGGAAAACGAGTGAAAGCTTACACACCCTCTATCCCAAAACCCTGATTTTAGCATGCACATTGTTTTAGTGTGTACCTTTAAACTCTCACATGGGTCCTTGGGTTCAGTGGTCCTTGGTACTAAGTGTGAATGATGTCGGTTCAACAGTGCTCCAGGCTTACTGGGCAGGCACTGGTCATGCTGGGTGTGCTATTACAGTACAACTGGGACAATGAAGCTTAAATCAACAAAATGCCAAAGTGGATGAATGAATGTGTTTTCAGCTGGGGTCATGGTTTAGCTGGAGAAGAGCTGAGCTTTCAAGACTGTCTCATCTCATGTGACGGAAGACTGCAGGCACAGCAAAAATCTGATGTAACAGATATTGCAAGAACAAAGGGAGATGATCAAGAAACAACAGATATCTGTAAAGTAATATTTCCTTTTTGCTTTAATATATAGCACCTGAATAATACCTCAAAACCTGAAGCCTATGGTCAGCATATGGTTATAATCTCATATATACAGCATATATACTTTATTCTATACAGCTAGATGAATGTATACATAGTATACAATACAAAAGACAGTTGATAAAAAATAATGTTATCTGTACATGATGTGAAAAAGCCATCTTTCAGATGGTATAATTTGTTCCTCTGAACCAAAACAGGCTGGACATGCCTTTCAATACATGGAGTAGATTTTAAAATTTTGCTCTGCTGAAGTGGCAAACTTGGTCTCTTAGTATTTCTGCCCAATTGTTGAATACAGTAGCCTCCTAAAATACTCCAGACAGATGCTCTTGCATTTCAGATCTTACAGTTTGACCCCAAATATGGGCCAACTATTTTTAAGACTGACAGCTGGCAGTAAAGCACTTTCTATTAAACTCCACATATTTTCAGCTGTGTTGGACATGCAGCTATCCAGTGAAATGAAAACAATCCTTTCAAAAGGACAAATGCAATGCCAGGAAGTACACCTATAGATGTTTGGTGATTGTATTTTATGGTATGCTTTTCATTTAATTTGTTGCTGTTTGTACATCCTCTAGGTTTTACTTTACAGTTCACTGCAGAGAGTCAGTGGATCACCAAGGCAAGTTTGATGGTTCGGACCTACAGTATAGTAGTCCTAAACAAAGGCTGACATGATCTTGGCAAATGTCTGGACTCAATGTACATATACTAAGGTCTTATAATTAAGGGCTAGAGGTGTTGAAGCAGCCATAGAGTAGAAGTACAGAAAGAAAACCAGCCAACAATTGAATAGAAACTTTGTCAAAACACTCACTTCCTGTATTCTTGGAGATCTGAGGATGGTGACAGCATGACGTGAAAACAGTGTATTAATTTAGTTATATTAGTGGCTAGATTATTGTTATGCTTTGTTATCTGTGGGTCCATGGCATAGCCAGCAGGAGTATAAATGAACATATAGCACCAGAGTCTGGGTTAAAAATGAAGGGTGATCAAACAATTGCTGTACTGGCTCCTCGAATCATGGAACAACTTTCCAGGTTTTTTAAAAGTCATTTCTATTATTACTACATAGTCTAACAGTTTGCTGCTTTTTGCCTTCTGCAGCTTTAAATGTTGCTTATAAGAGACTGGTGTCAACATTTTATTGTAATACATGAGCTTGAGTAAAAAAACTGAAGGAACAATTTCAGTTTAGAAACATTTTCTTGTCTAACAGAAGCACCTCTCCCCACTCAAGCTGACCGGTCACACACTGATGAAGTCTGAAAGGTTCTCCCAGCACTGAGTTCATCTATTGTCACTGTTTGTTATTATTTGATCAATTCTCTGTTGACTGACTAATTGAGTGGTTCAACTTTTACAGCCACCTTTTAAGCACCCAGGAGGTGAGTGTTAAACATTCCGAAGATAATTTTAAGGTGGTGACATACTGTAACTGTACAGCGATAGTTCCTGTCAGTCTATGCTTCTGTCCAGCTCCTGGAAAGAGGTGTCTCTCACAGTACTAAGTCTTTGTGGAAGGTCATAACTCTTTGGCAACACAGAACAGACACAAATGCACTCGGACTGCACCATACAAACAGCCTACAGTGGAGAACAAGCTGACGACATTGCTCTGACTAAGCTAATTTTCCACTTATCAAAATATTTTTCTGATTTTTGGTTGCAGGTAAAATTCAGGGAATCTTTTTATATTGATCGATTTGATAAAGCCTGTGTCAAGTGCATATGATATAATATTGAGTGTTTTTCATTTTTGGAAGAATATAAAGCTCATAATGTTCTTTGTTAAGATGAATTGACTATGAATAGCAGTTTTTCCTTCATCAGACAGCAGCCAATAGCACTGAACTAAGAAACAAGCTAAGATGCAGAAAATGCACAAACCAGGCAGGTCTTGAATGTGGCAGATACAGTACTGTGTTTCACAGTTTGATAAGTTCCTCTGTGAAATGAAAAAAAAAGTCAGTTCACAGAGGAGACATCTGCTCCTGATAACAGCTCACTGTGAGTGTTGAAGTTAAATCACACAAGCCTCCATCCACCTTTTCCTTGGAATCTCATATGCATGTAAATATACCAAGTGATTATGTTTGTGTGCAGATGTGAGTGGCCACTGTCTACATCTCTCCCTCTGCAGTTTGCACAGGCATTTGTCATCAGTCTTGGTAGAGGTAGGCTAACCACAGATGTTCTGACAGTTTATGAGGACAGCTTTCCCTAGTTTCTTTTTACAAAACAGATCTTTTCAAACAGTGGAGGTGCAGCCTGCCTATATTGACTTTCTTCTGTACACCCCTGCAGACACAGACTGCATTTGACACTATTTTCAGCCAACACAGCCATCGTATAATTGTCATGCTGATTTGGGCTAAGGTCCCCAGGCTTTGTCTGTTCTGCTCTAACATGGCTTTAGGTTGCAGAGGTCCAGTTCCTGAGGCTTCCTTTTTCCGGAGCAGTGGTCTCTGGGTAGATTCAAACCGTTCACGGTTATGCAACGCACTGACCGTCTTTTAAAGCCCCGTCCACAGGACTTGGAGCACTGGGACCAGGCACCTACATCCCAGATGGGACATGGATCCCCACATGCTCTTAGTACTACAGGCCTGTCAGCAATGTCACAATCTGCTGCAGGATGCCCGTCCATGCTCTGGCACTGTACCAGCCTCTTCTGGAGACCATTACCACAAGTCACTGTGCATGAATCCCAGCTTCCTGTCACCCAGTAACTGACTGGACTTTTACCTGTCACCTGCTTCTTAGCTTCTACTTTGTTATCCACTAAGACGCTGTTCTGCATTTTGTGCCCTTTTTCCTCTTTACGCAGAGTCTTCTCTTCTTTGCTCTCCTTGGAAATGTAGTAAGAATAGCGCACTCTGGGCGGGGTCATCTTCCCCACAGAAAGTACCTCCACAGTCAGAGGCTCCTGCAGGGGTCTGATGGCCTGCAGAATCTCCACAGATGTGGAGGTCCCGCTGTAGCGCAGCAGGCTGCCTTTCACCAGCAGGTCACGCTCTGCAGCTGACACCACATAGTTGCCATTCAGGAGGTACTTGCCATGCCGGTTCTTCACTGCTAAGTAGTTCTCATCACTGACCATTCCTCGATAGCCGCGCTGACGGATGTCAACATTGGAGGCTCCAACTGGCAGCATCACCACAAAGTTGTAGCCATGACTGAAGGGGCAGAGTGGAGATGTAGAAAATGAATGGTGCTAGCCAGTTGTTTTTGTAGTGATGATGCAACTTCTTAATTTAAAAAGTATTACATGAAGCATTTTACAGACTAATTCAGAAGACAGGAGGTAACAGCGTGTTGCTACACAGCTGCACTATTGTGTCAAGACAAAAAAAGTGGACATCATAACTTTGAATCATTAAAATAAACATCAAACCATGGTCAAGGTGATTGGTAGCCTCTGTGTATCTCAGAACAGCTTTTGCATTAGTTATGACTAAAGACTGTCTTGCAGTGTTCACCCTTCAAACAGTAACATTTTGTGCAATAAGGCAATGAAGATAATTTCTCACCAAATCCAGGATGGTTTGGTGGCAGACACAACAAAGAAGAAAGATATTCTGCATGACAGTCTCTGACAACGTAACATTTTGGGAACATAAGTTTATTGTTTTTCTTCAGTCAACTGTAAAATTGTCTGACATAGTCTCTCTTCTTCCCATCTTTATGCTAAGCTGGTCTGAAGATGCCTTGGACTCTGGGTTCTAGAGTCAGATGCAGTCTCCTAAAATTTCCTGTGATCATTTCTCCTTATTGTTTTGAATGCCACATGATAATTTATTTAGAATTGCAGCTACAGAGGTACTATGTGGACACGGCAAGGGCTATAAAGACATTGGCGAGAGTGAACATAGGCATTAACCAGGTGCAATTATTCTTTTGGCCGTTTGGAGTTGGCTGGGAGTTTATTAAACAGTCTTCATTTATAGACAGTTAACTGTAGACTGATAAATATAGTTTAGGAGTTCTTTTGAATTCTTTCCAGCTTTATGCAAATTAAACATTCTTGATCCTAAGTCTTCTGAGATCAGTTTTTTGCATAGTTCACATCAGCAGATGCTTCTTGTGAAAGCAAACTCAAAATGCTTGAGTGTTTTTTTAAATAAATCTGACCAACACTTCCAATTTGATTTCATTATCTGGACTCCAGATTTGCTACGTAGCCTTTATGTAACAAAAAAGCTGATACTTAATAATAAACTACTGTTGACCTCTACATGCACCTTAGCTGTAACACCAAAGAGTCATATAGAATATGCTGACATAGTACTTACAAAGGTTTGGTGAACAACCCCGAGACCTTCTTACAGCCCTGGTTGTCGCCGCCACACACACCACACTTGTCAAACCTCTTGTTAGAATCCAGCTTGCCATCGCAGCCTGCCTTGATGCATTTTCCCTGAACACATATGTCTGAAGTGTCAGGAGAGCAGGGGGTCCCATCCACAACCTGCAGAGTTTGAGGTTTTAGAAATTAAACCATGCTGGGCTGATGTCATTGGGTAATATGGATGTAAAAACAACCTGAAAGAAAGGTTATTGGAATGTATTGCTGCTGCAAGCTTGTTTCTTTGCTGGGTGCCTTAACAGCTGCTGACAACGTACAGCTGCGAAGTGATACTGAGGCTGCACAGTTCCCTTTCTCACCACTCTACCCATGCAGCAGCAGCCACTCCATCTCCTGCCACAAACACTTTGCCACTGATTTGCAGTGCTGTTGAAGAACTTCTTGGATTGTTGATAAGGGTGAGATCATACTGGGCAATCAGTTACATTCAAAATCCCAGACCTGAAAACCTTAGTGAACATAGAGCTGCTCAGTATTTCTAGCTAAATGTTTCAGTCTCACCTCCCATGAGGTTTTGACTCATGATAAGGTGTTCAGTTACAGGGAGTTCAAATTCTATTAGCAGGTTTTACAGTTAATACCCATTAACACAGTGCCTGGGGTTTTTAGGCAAGTCGAAGTGTGGCAGGTTATGTTTTTCAGAGCAGCATGCAGAATGCTAACAGAGATGTTCTATGTGCCATCTACTACCCAGCAATTATCAGGCTCAGATCAGATGGTTTATAATTAAGTTTGACTGGTAATTTGAAAGGAGTCAATATATCATTTGTCCAGACATTTTGAGAACTCACTGAAGTTTCTCTGCTACATACCTTATGTCCATAAATTTGTCTAATAAACTTTATGTATGTTCTCAAAATAGTTCAACTATTCTAGTGATTAGAGAAAGAGAACAGGGAAGACGGCTCCCACCACACGCCACTCCTCCAGTCCTGAGTACTAAGGATTCACCAGGCCTCGCACCAGTTCCTAATCAGCATCAGCTGTGCTTATCAGCCTCCCAGCCTGGAGGGCCAGCGTGTGTGATTATTCCTAGCAGTGTGACATTCTCGTGCCAGTGTGTTATCATTCCTTTTAGCCCTCAGGGGTTGTGTTTTGTTGCTGGTATGCCTCAGTAAAGTTGCCTTGTGCATCGGGAGCCTATCCAGTGGTCTTGTCTCTGGTTTACATGACAGATGGAACTGTACATTTGAGAGAAGGAGTGGTTAAGTAAAAGCAACATGTTAGATACGTACTTTTGGAGCAAGGACATAGAAGTACCCAGTCCCGTTAGCACGGCAGATGAGCTTGCATTTGTCCTTTGGAGAGATGCCTGAATATTTGGGAACCCATACCACAGAGGAGCCCAGCCTGTTTGTGTTCAGGTTTAAGCCATTGAACGCCTCACACTGCTCCTCACGAAAACTCTTACCTGGAGATTTAAAAACATCATTAGAGTAGATTGGCCATTACTGTAGCACAGTTAACTTTATATAGTGTGATTGAAGTTTTACATCACGTTACATCACATTAAGTAATACTGTGTTAGGTTACCACTGTAGGTTGTAATTAGTCGTAGTTAGCCGGACATGCTAATAAGTCCTCTGACCTACTGTATAAGACCCACATTGGTATTTATCCCTTCCCTCTCATATGACCTTAGGAGCATCTGCTGAAATAGCACATCTACAATGGCAGGTGGAATTCCAACAATGCCCATCACCCTGACAAGCTTTAAGGAGTTTGGTCAGCATTCAACAGAAAAGGTCAAAACTCCAGAAACATTTGCAGTGTATAGAAAAAACCTAATACACTCCAAGTGTTGCTGGAGTTCTGACCTTTTCTGGTTATTTTTCTTCATCTATGCATGTTGGCAGTGGGTGAAGTTGTACCAGAAGTTTCTGCTTTATCATCCTGGAAACAGCCATGAACACAGTTATGATGGCAAGTATACCGGGACCTAATCATCATGGAAACTGTCATAATTATCGTTAGGACACCGTGACAATTTGTTATGTTCTTTTTGCCTATTTGGTTTGGTTTAGAAACAAAGTGAAAAACACACATTACACATTGGAATCAAGCACCACTACTATATGCCAAACTATAATACATAACTGCTGGCACAAAGGACATATAAAGGCCTTTTTATAGGACAGTCTCAAAGCTTACATTAGAGCAGATAAACACAGTGTTTAATCCATTACATAAAATTTGTTTCCTTGTTTTTCGTTTTGAAAAAGCTAAAAAATAAAAAAGACACCAACACCCAAACTGTAGCTATAAATAAATAGTGTTCTTACTATGAACACTGCTTCAACATTTAGAAAAAGCTAAAGCTCGATCGACATGGTGTGTGTTGACAGTATGGCTGATAAGCTATGCTTGCTGTATTGGGGAGAGGTTCAGTGAACAGATGTTTACAGCCATTATGTGTGAATGTACCCAAACAGAGACTAGTGTACCTGTTTCAGGACAAGGGTTGTTGTTACAAGAGCGATATTTGACACGAAGGCCATAGCAATATTTGCCTCCATTCTCTGGGACAGGGTTGTCACACTCTCTCTTGGCCAGCTGAACTCCTCCTCCACAGCTTCGAGAACAGTCTCCAAATGCACCCCACTTCCCCCACCGGCCATTCACCTGACATTAACAACAACAACAGAAAAAACAGGTATCAGGTACATCAATTATATTTGTCAAAAATTACCAAGAAGGACTGATTTTTCAACACTAACCGTAATGTGCCTGGTGCTGTTCTGATGACTGCAGGCTCCTCGGTAGCAGACCTTGCTGTTGCTACAGTTGGTGCCGTCCGCCCAGGGAAAGTGTCGGGTTTGACAGACCAGATGTCCATGGGCCTTCCCAGTGCACCACAGTTTGGAGCAGGGATGCATGTATGGGCAGGGCTTAGAGTCGTGGCCAAAAGCTAGCTCACATTGACGGTGCAGGCTGTAGCTGGAGCCAGGCAAACTGTCTGGGAGAGACAGCTGCTTCTGAGGCTGGTCCAGCAGACAGTCTCCTACAGAAACAAATCAACAGCACTGCAATCAATCAGACTGCAGCTGCATCGCCTTATATGATTATTAAATTGAGGTGATCTATTGACTGAAAACGTGAAGTGTTCAAATATTCTTTTATATGAAGTCACCATTATTAGCATTCTGTGCCCTTAGTTTGCTGCTGATCAACACTTTTAAACATTAAAAACCTTACTGTTACTAGCAGCAGCAGGCAGATGTTTGGAGCTTTCAGTGTAAAAGCTCTAGTAAACATACTGTAGTTGACCTGACAGCAGCCAGACTAAGATAGTAACTGTAGCCAGTGAGAATTTAGTAGATTTTGAGCCACATGCTTTCCACAAAAGTTAGTGCAGACCAAAACATGCAGAAAAAGTGACTTGAATGAATACTACTAATACTAATAGTGCTGCTCTGTGCCCACTGCTGTGTTGAAACTATTGATTGATAATGCATGTCACATTTCACTTTAATCAGGTGTCAGTGTTTAGTTTTCAGCTTGTTGCATTTGGACAAAAAAATCAATTAGGCCATTTCAGCTTTGAGGTCAAATAACAAAATCATTGTGAAAATGTTTCCCAAACTTTTGGCTAACCTCCTACACTCCTTAACAATCTTTGTTAATACAGTCACAATTCATTTTATGGATCCATCCATTTATTGGAGACATAATCTTTCTTCATATACACTGTGCACAATCTATACATATGAAAATAATATTAGTGAGCTACAAAGGAAACATGAATATTTTTTATTTTGTAGTGTGAGGAACATACAGTGTATATATGTATATATATTTATACTGTATCTTTTCATATTATGATATTATGTCTCAAAATCACCTTTGCTCTGTAGAAATGTTATGCATTGCAACGATGTTCAGACTGCAGACAGTTATTTTTGTACTCTTTATTGTATTATGTTTATGTTCAAATAAACACGTCTGCAGTCTGTATAAAAGCAGAGATAGCACTACATGTGCAGGCACCTGATAGTGTTTAGATTAAGCAAATGACTCATAGAAAAGACAGTAGTGTTACCCTTGCAGTGTTCAATCTAGCAAATGAGAGTTGCCTGGTCAAAGGGAGGTACAGTAATAACTTGGTATTTAATTATTACACAGAAACCACTTACAATCATTTATGGGAGTGTACACTGACAGAGAAAGACTTGGCATGAAGGAGCTACTGCGAAAATAAAATGACATATTAATATACTTATGAATGTGATATTGAATGTGGATACTGTACATACATCATCACCATCTTTTACAATTCAAGGAAAATACTTTTTTGGATTTCATTGTTCTGTTTCTTCCATGTTTCTGCATTTCTTGTTGATGCACTGCAGTCTGTTCAAACTAGTGTGAATCTGGTATCTGCCATTTTCACTACAGATTTCAACTTTTCTGAGGCTGCACTTCTATTCTCATTCAGTGCAGTTGATGCGGGATATTTGGATGTTAAAAATAAAGGACATCAAAAGTAAAGCAATATGTACGCAGAAACAATGTCTCTTGTCTCACTGGCAGATAACATCAACTACTCTGTTTGTTTGCCATTCTCTGCTTTGTCTAAACTACAGTATTTCAACAATTTCCCCTTAGAAATTGCTAAGTAGTTTATCTATCTATATATTGACAAAAACAGTTGCCTGCTGTGCCTACAAATGAGGTTGGTGAGAACAGTGAGACCTAACCAAAACCGTAAATTGACATTGTGATATAAGTGAAATATTCAACAACAAAAATGACCAAATAAGACCAAGTGTGAGTAAAATATATTTGTCTAAAGATCAGCTAAATATCATGTAGGAGCTAAAAGAATCAAACAGCAAAATCATAATATAATGAAGTCCTAAGAACCAATCTTAAGTCATAGACACAAAGTTTTTATTCGTATTCTTCATTCATAAGAATGAGTTGTTGAAAGTCTTATTTCCACCTCTTGCTCAAACAGTAAAGCATTCTGGGCAATACATGTGCAAAGGACAACGCTCTAACTTGTGTATAATCTGTGAATATGAGAGCAGACGGGTGCAGATGGGGAGGTAGATATAGACATGACAGGAAGAGCTGTGTTTGAAGCATTGTCCTGCTCCACTGCTTCAGATAAATTATCTCCATTAATGAAAAAAAGACAACCATTTAGTCATGAGTAACTGTGACAAAATAGAGCTAAGGTCTGAGTTTCTCTCCTCTCCATACATCTATATGCCACCATTACATGTCACTAACTTTGTGTCTCCCTCTCCCTTAGTGTCTCCTCTCTCTCTCCCTGTACCTTTCTGGCCCTGGAGCTCTATGTTTCTGATGAGCAGTCACTGGCCACATCAACCTGACCAGTGTTTGATTGTTTATTGTGTCTTGTTGCTTTTCTTCTTTTGTCTCTCCTCTATCCACTCACCCCAACCGGTGGAGACAGAAGGCCGCCCACCAAGAGCCGGGGTCTGTCTGAGGTTTCTTCTGTTAAAGGGAGTTTTTCCTCTCCACTGTCACCAAGTGCTGCTCAGGGGGATTTGTTGGGTTTACCTCTATAATAATAATAGAAGTAAGGTCTAGACCTTAGTTTGTAAAGTGTCCTGAGATGACTTTTGTTGTGATTTGGTGCTGTACAAATAAAACTGAATTGAATTGTTTTTTGTGGTTACAATTAAATTATACCAGCTAAGAGCATGAAGCCTGGACAGGATTAGTGGTCCATCTGAACTCAGAGACATAATTCAGAAAGTGTTTACTAACCATGACCTCTGTCCAGGAACTCAGTAATGATGGCTGCGCTGCACACAGACCAGGGCTGGATCCTGTCGATCTGAATCAGAGTAGGAGACATCATGTGGTTGTCCTTTAGTTTCCCAAACACCTCCTCACATGCTTTGACATTGTCATGGGGCATGTTGAAGACATGGCCTGAAGGGAGACAGGTCTCGTTTTCATTAGAGTCAAATACTTCTATATTCACTTGTACCATAACTTACAGTAAAACACAGCAAACAGCTAGTAAGAGTTACTGAGGATATACAGTGAAGCTTCTGTGATGAGGTACTGTAACTGAAATATGAATCGGCTAACACAAAG
Organism: Monopterus albus; assembly: GCF_001952655.1. Taxonomy (NCBI): domain Eukaryota; kingdom Metazoa; phylum Chordata; class Actinopteri; order Synbranchiformes; family Synbranchidae; genus Monopterus; species Monopterus albus. The sequence continues at coordinate 112,527 of NW_018128126.1, forward strand.
AGAAAGAGTATTCATCTTGGACTGATTTGAAGCTTCCTGTCATAGCAGACATGAATGCAGCTGTGCTTGGAAATATACAGTGTGGCATAGGCCCATGTTGTAAACCAGGCCTGACAGGAATTTCACCCCAAAGGAAATCATTTCATACCCTGAAATCAACAAATGCCCCTTGAGCAAACACTTCCACTGGTGTTATTCCTGTTTTGTTACATTACAACCTGAAATTAAAATAGATTCTTTGTGGGCTTTTATCACAACATGCCTAACAGTTAGATTGTGTGATTTTTTATTGTCACACAAACAGTAATTAAGACAAAAAAACAAAACAAAACTGAAATCTTGAGCATGCATAAATATTCACCACTCCCGAAGTCAATAATTTATTGAGCCACGAAACTGCTCCAGCTCCTTCAAGTTAGATGGGTTACACTGTTGTACAGCAGTCTTCAAGTCATGCCACAGCTGGATTTTGACGGCCAGAAAATTCCATTTTGGTCCCATCTGACCAGAGAACCTTCTTCCATGTGTTTGGGGGATCTGCTACATTTTGTCTGCAAACTCCAAACATGTTTTCTTTTTCTTTTTTTTTTTTTGTAGCAGCTTTTTACTGGCCACTCCTCCATAAAGCCCTACTTTGTGGAGTCTATGGGTCAAAACTGGTCCAATGGACAGATACTCCCATCACAGCTGTGGATCTTTGAAGCTCCTTTAGTGTTATCTTTGGTGACTCTTTTGCATCTCTGAGGGGAGGAATTCAAACAGTTTGTGTCCAGGATATGTGGGATCTGCAGTGATCCTATCTGTCCTCCTTTTGACCCGTGAGGTGTACAGGTCCTCCATGGAGGGCAGGCTGGCTTGTAGGACTTTACTGCTAATACAGTGCTGCTGAGTATGGTGATGGAGGGTAGGGTGGGGGGGTTCTTCCTGAAATCCACTGTCATCTCAACTGTTTTGAGCGTGTTCAGCTCCAAGTTGTTGCAACTGAGCCACAGGGCCAGCTGTTCAATTTTGTCTGTATGCTGACTCATCACCACCTCGGATGAGACCGATGACCATTGTGTCATCTGCAAACTTCAGGAGTTTAACAGAGGGGTCCTCTGAGGGGAGACTGTTGGTATAGAGGGAAAACATCAGTGGGGAGAGCACACATCCTTGGTGGGGCACCTGTGCTTATTGTCCGGGTGCTGGATGTGGTTTTCCCCAGCCTCACCTGCTGCTTCCTGTCTGTCAGAAAGCTGGTGATCCACTGGCAGGTGGGGGCAGGCACAGTGAGCCAGGTCAGTTTGTAGTGGAGGATGTCTGGGATGATGGTGTTGAACACCGAGCTTAAGTCCACAAAGAGGGCCCATGCATAGGTCCCTGGGGAGTCGAGGTGCTGCAAGATGTAATGCAGTGCCATGTTCACTGCATCATCCACTGACCTGTTTGCCCGGTAGGCGAACTGCAGGGGGTCTAGCAGGGGGTCTACGGTGTCCTTCAGGTGGGCCGACACCAGTCTTTCAAAGGATGGTTTCAAGACTCAAAGTGTTTATTGTCATGTGCACAGTAAGGAAACATGTTTCCCTGTACACTGAAATTCTTACTTTGCTGTCCACAATGAAAGCCAAACAGTACAAGGTGAAATATAAGATAGATAAATGGTACACAAAATCTTAATGTTTCCTGTAGCAGTGATGTTTTGTAGGCTTCTACATACAGACAAAGATTCATTTGCTGACCACTGGTTTTTCAGCTTTTCAAAGTAGCTCCTCTTTGCTACTCTGATCTCTCTTGTCAGTGTGTTCCTGGCCTGCCTGTACAGGATCCTGTCCCCATTTCGGCGGGCCTCCTCTTTGGCACAGTGAAGCTGCTTGAGTTTTACTGTGACCAGGGCTTGTTGTTGTTGTATGTGTTCTGACTTTGGCTGCTCAGTTGATCTCTTCACTGTTTTGATCACAAGCTTTGCAGCTTTAAGTTTCTGCCTGTAGGTTGGGATGAGTTGGGCAATGCAGCGATCAAATGGACTGAAGGCTGCACAAGGGACAGAGTGATAGGTGTTTTATTACCGTGTAGCAGTGGTCCATTGTGTTTTTGTCCCTGGTGGGACAGCTGATGTGCTGTCTGTATTTGGGCAGTTCATGGGTGGTATTTGTTTCAATTCCATGCTAGTTATCTGTTTGCCCAGCTGCTGTAGTGTGCAGTGTCTTATATACTCTCCAACCAGAATGAATAACAAACATTTTCTGCAAGAATAAAAAAGGTTTTCAGCTGATGAAAAGAGTCTCTAAGTCCATGTTGTAAGTTCTTTCTGACATCTTTACACCAACCTTCATTTATATAGAAGCTGATTCCACCTCCTGTCATTTTCCCAGATAACTCCATTATGCAATCTGCTCTGTATACCTGGAACCTCAGTATTTGTACTACACTGTCCAAGATGGAGTCGCTGAGCCAAGTCTACGTGAGCAACAGAGCATGACAAGTCAGAGTTGACAAGAAGGAGTTCATCTATTTTGTTGGCTAGAGAGCGGAGATTCACTTGATAGATAGGCAAGAGTGGCGCCTGGGTCCCTCTCTGTCTTAATTTAACCAGGATCCCCGCTCTCTTCCCTCGCTGGCGTTTTCTCCAGGTCCCATAGAGGGCTACTGCCCCTCCAACCACAATGTCCACACAGCTTTTTGCATTATCAAAAATGCAGAGTGAGTTCTGTGATGTTTAGTAGCTCTTCTCTGGTGAAGATAATCCAGGATGGGTTACAGAATACTGACATCATGTGATAGATCATGTGACACTTGGATTGCACACAGGTGAACTTTCATTAACTAATTATATGACTCCAGAAGTTAACTGGTAGGACCAGCTCTTATTTAGTGGGGTGAACACTTGTGCACTCATAGCTTTTCATTTATTATTATTATTATTTGTTTTTTAAACAAGGTTTTTTTTTTATTCCACTTAAACTATTTGGACTGTTTTGTTAGGTCCATTACATAAAATCCTAATAATAATCTGTTTTAATTTCAGGTTGTATTGCAACAAAACAAAAAAGATACAAAGGATGGTCAATGCTTTTGCAACGCATTGTATGAGACTGTTGCCCAATCCACTTTGCACCAGCCCCTTACGGATCCTCCTGCAGGTGGTGGGCCCATGGGAGGACGTCCCCACGTCGCTCGTTCGGGCTAAGC